>NW_022111379.1:24738119-24739566 GCF_000313985.2 Echinops telfairi
ATAGCTTTTGCAAAACGGGCAAGCCCCTCGCTATTTCACCATTGTTTTCCTATGTGTGCCATGAAGCATTATATGTGTATAGATATTGTTTATGTGAAAATATGGTACTTTGCATTTCTTAGAATTTTATTGTATTATTGTTTATATTTAAGCTCACATTGCAATTTAAATGAAAGTTTACTGAGTAAATTGATTATCTGTTTAACAATTCATATACATTTTGTTTCATGACATTGACATTTTGTGCTTGCCAGTCTTTTCCCCGTTGATTCTGATTGAGGTGTTCTCTCCAGCATTGACGGCGTGATGTTGATGTCTTTTAGGAATGTTGACGTGTCTGTGGCTCCTTTTGATTTTGGATTTTTTATTTTGCCTCATGTATTTTGGACTCTGATAATAGGTACATTCATGTAGGTTGTTTTACCATCATAATCAATTGCATCTGTATTATTATGCACTTCTCCTTTTTACCGCTATAATATTTTTCTTTAATGTCTATTTTATTTGGTAGTACCTTAGACATTTCATCTTTTTTTATAGTTAAAACAACTCACTGCCATTGAGGCAATTCTTACTCTCGGTGCTCTTATAGGACAGTGGAGACCTGCCCGTGCGGGTTTCTGAGACTGCAACACTTTCCGGAGTAGAAAGCTTCATCTCTCCCCATCGGAGCAGCTGGTGGTTTTGAGCTGCTAACCTCAAGATTAGCAGCCCAACTCATAACCACTATGCCACCAGGGCTCCTCGTCTTTTAGTTGTTGTTTGCATAATATATATTTCTCTTTTCTTTTAACCTATATGTATGTTATAATCTAAACTTTTTAATTCTACAGAATGTCCACAATTTTATCTTAAATTAAAAAAAAAAGAATTTCTGCCTGACAATTTCAGCCTTCTAATAGGGTTTTTCAATTCATTGTGCTGAATTTTATTATTGGTATTGTTGAATTTAACCTGTCTTATGCTTTCCGTATGCCTTATGTCTTTTGTTCCTCTGCTCATCCTTCACACTTTTCTTTTGCATTAAATAATCCCATATTATTTTTTGGTATCTGTACTGAATTTAATTGGTCTAAGTTCTGCCAAGAGTTGTTGAGTAGCTAATTCTTATTAACTATAAGAGCAACAGGTACTTACTAAGTCAAAGAGTTTTAGAACCACAATTATTTGCAGAGTCCATTGATTAAACAGAAAAACATAACAAGGAGAATGACAAGAAAATATTCTGAAATTCACTGTAGTGATGATAGTACAAATCTTCTTAATATGATTGAAAGATTAAATTGTATGTGAAATATATATCAATAAAACTATTTTTAAGCATTTTGTCAAAATAGTGGCTTTATTCAGAAAACCACTATTCAAAACCCATTACTTAAAAATACTTTTAAATGTAATATAAAATATACATAATATAGGATAAGCATTTTTTGTCATGGAGTCTTTC
>NW_022111379.1:24741115-24746329 GCF_000313985.2 Echinops telfairi
ATCAAATCGCAGCCTGATGGCACCTCCTTGATGTTATAAGCTTACTGGTATCAGAGTGAGAGACACTGAGAATAGTTTTCTTTCTCCTACTTTACCTTCTTCCTTGCTGGGACATCACTACTAGAACTCTACCTGCCTCAAGGGGTGGTCCCATAGGGGACACGACCTGAGAGCTGCCAACGCCCTGTCATGTTCCCACTGACCTTGGATCCAAGGGTCTCTGGACTTTCTGGTCTATTATAATCCTAATTCCTGTTTCAATGTCATGCATCACTGTCCTGTGGCCATGGGAAGCTGAGAAAGAACTTCTGGATTAACAATGGACTTATGGACTTGAGTTGGAATGGGCTGGGGTGCGTTCTTGAAATATAAGTTCTTGATATAAAGTTCTTTCTTATATGTAGATGAGTGTCAATGAATCTGTTTCTCTAGGCAACCTGGCCTAAAACAATTGTCTTTATACTTTATTAAAGTGCATCATTATAAAACAGAGATCATCCTTCACTGGTTGTTAGACTAACATCTGGAATAGTAGACAGGTGCTTTTCCTTTTGTTTATAATTAAGAAATAATGAGCAAACAACTGAAATGCTATGTATTTAACACTGAGCCTGATATATGATATCCAAATATTGTTTGTCTTGAATTGATTTAGATTCTGTCATTGTTGCTAGTTGCTGCAAAGTTGATTCTTTAAAGTTTTTGAAAACAGATCACCAGACCTGACTTTCTAAATGCTGCTGAGTGGATTATATCTCTCAACTTTTCACTTGAGTTCGAAACTATTTCTGTCACCAAGGGACTCATTGATTCACATAAAACCCCAAACTAAACTCACTGCCATTGAGTCAATTTCTACTCATAGAGACTCTGTAGGACAGGGTAGAATGGCCCACTCAGATGTTTGAAACTATAATTCTCTGCTGGAGTAGAAAGTCTTGGCTTCCTCCTGGGGAGCAGCTGGTGGTTTCAAACTGCTGCCCTTTGGGTTAGTAGAAGGCCAACAAGTAGCCACTTCTTCACTAGGGCTCTTCACAGATTTAGATAGAGACTACTAAATTGGAAAATATTTCCAAAATAGAGAGGGATTTCTGGTTAATAAATAGGAAGTTGTGTCTTTTCTTCAAACAAAGCAGAGGGGGCAAAAGCAAAAGAGTTAGGTCGATGAATTAACACTTTACTGGGACTTCTGAGAGGGGACTCTTTTTTTCCTCAGAAGACTTGTGTGTGATGGTGTGAGTGGCATCTGTAGCAACCATTTTGCTATGAAGAAATTTCAGTCTGAAAAGGAGGGCTAAGAAGAAAATCCAGGGACTTGGGATGGAGAAATATTATGAGCAGTAGATATTGTTTGAGGCAAACCACATTGAAGCTTTTCCAACTCATGACCTTCTGGCTATATAAAACAATTCCCATTTAACATGTCTACTCCAAATCTGATGCTCTTTCACTTGGGACTAAGAGTTCTATTATTCTACCATGTGGGCTTTGTTGCTTCTGAACTAGATGGCCACTTGTTTACCTTCAAGTCTTTAAGACCCGAGATGCTATATCTTTTGATAGCCTGGCTCCATCAGCTTTCTTCATATTTGCTTATGCACCTGCTTTGTCTTCGGCAATCATGTCGGGAAGGTGAGCATCATGGAATGCCAGTTTAATAGAACAAAGTATTCTGGCATTGAGGGAGTACTAGATTGGAGGCCCAATGTCCATCTGCTACCTTAATACTAAACCTATTGGGGAACCAAGACCCATCTGTAGGCAACTGGACATCCCCTTACAGAAGGATCGCAGGGAGAATACGAGCCAGTTAGGGTGCAGTGTAGCAAAGGTGAAACATACAACTTTCCTCTAGTTCCTAAATGCTCCCCACAACTATCATGATCCTAATTCTACCTTAAGAATCTGGCTAGACCAGAGGATATACACTGGTACAGATAGGATCAGGAAATACAGGGAATCTAGGACAGATGATCCCTTCAGGACCAATGCTAAGAGTGGCAATACCAGGAGGGTGGAGGGAGGTGGGACGGAAAGGGGGAACTGATGACAAGGATCTACATATAACCTCCTCCCTGGGGGATGGACAACAGAAAAATGGGTGAAGGGAGATGTCAGACGGTGTAAGATATGACAAAATAATAATAATTTATAAATTATCAAGGGTTCATGAGGGAGGGGGGAGCAGGGATAGAGGGGGAAAAATGAGGAGCTGATACCAAAGGCTCAAGTAGAAAGCTAATGTTTTGAGAATGATGATGGCAACAAATGTACAAATGTGCTTGACACAGTGGATGCATATATGTATTGTGATAAGAGTTGTATGAGCCCCCAATAAAATGATTAAATTTTTAAAATCAGCTAAATGATTTAGAACAAACTTAAAAGTTAAAAAAAGTTCTATCATTATATTATTGTTGTTAGGTGCTATCATCAGTTCTGACTCAAAGCGACCTTATGCACAGCAGAATGAAACACTGCACAGTCCTGCACCATCTTTGCATTATTCCTATGCCTGAGCTCATTGTGGCAACCACAGGGACAACTAATCTCTTTCACGGCCTTCCTGGTTTTTGCTGCCTCTCCACTTTACCAAGCATGATTTCTTCTCCAGGGACTGGTCTCCCCTGACAACATGTCCAAAGTATGTAAGGCAAAATCTTAACAACACCCATGCCTTCAAGGAGTCGTCTGGACAGACTTCTTCCAAGATGTTGAGTCCTTTTACCTGTCTATTGGTACTTCCAATGTTCTTCTCAAGCACCACAATTCAAGCGCATTTATTTGTCTTCGATTCTTCTTTATTCAGTGTCCCACTTTCACATGAATTTGAGGCAATTGAAAATACAATGGCTTTATGAGCCCCTAATAAAATGATTAAAAAAAGAAAGAAAATACGATGGTTTGTTCAGTCACACCTTAGTCCACAAAGTCATGACCTTCTTTTTCAAGATTTTCAAGAGGCTTTGTGCAGCAGACTTATCTAATACAATGCATCAGTAGATCTCTTGACTGCTTCTTCATGAGCATTTATTGTGGATTCAAGCAAGATGGAAACCTTGACAGGTTAACTCTTTTTTTTGTTTACCATGATGTTACCTATTGGTCTAGGTGTGGGAATTTTGGTTTTCTTCACATTGAATTGTAATCCATACCGAAGACTATAATCTTTGATCTTCATCAGTAAGTGCTTCAAGTCCTCCACACTTTTAACAAGCAAGGTTGCATTATCTGCATCTCGCAGGTGGTTAATAGCCTTCCTCTGATCCTGATGCCACACTTTTGTTCATGTAATCTAGTTTCTCTGATTACTTTCTCAGTGTGCGTATTGGACAAGTATGGTGAGAGCCAAGCAGTAGTCCCTTGTTCTATTGGCAAAACTGCTTCTTGATCTATGTACAGGTTCAACATAAGCACAATGTAATGCCCTGGAATTCCCATTCTTCTAAAAGATGCCCATGATTTGTTATAATCTATACAGTTGAATGGCTTGGCATAATCAATGAACACAAGTAAACATCTTTTTTGTTATTTCCTGCTTTGAGCCAAGAGCCATCTGATATCAGCAAGAATATCGCTTGTTCCAGGTGCTCTTGTGAATCCATCCCAACCCTTAGTCAGCTCCCTGGGAATGTACTGGTGTAACAGTTGTTGGAGGATCTTCGATAAAATTTTACTTGAGTGGGATGTTAATGATACTTTCTATATTTGAGCATTCTCTTGGATCACCTTTCTTTGGAATGGGCACAAGTGTGGATCTCTTCCAGTCAGTTGGGCAAGAAGCTGTCTTCCAAATGTCCTGGCATTGACAAGTAAGTTCTTCAAGTGCTTGCTGAAACTTGTTGAAATATTTCAACACTGGTGTTCCATCAATTCCTGGAGCCTTGTTTTTGGTCAATGCTTTTAGTGAAACTTGAACGTCTACTTTTACCACCATTGGTTCTTACTCCTATGCTACCTTCTGAAATGGTTGGCTCTCAATGAGGTCTTTTTGGTACAGTGACTCTATTTCTTCTGCTTTTGATTCTTCCATCCAATATTTTTCCCTTAGAATTTTACAGTGTTAAAACTCTAAGCTTGCTTTTTTTCTTGAGTTGTTTCAGTTGAAGATAGGTTGAATATGGCCTTACTTTTGGTTTTCTAAGTATTTACACATTTCATTATATTTTACATGGTCTTCTCAAGCTACCCTTTGATGTTTTCTGTTCAGCTCTTTGACTTCATCATTTCTTCTGTTTGCCTTAGCTACTTCATGATCAAGAGTAAGTTTCAGATTTCAGAGTCTCTTCAGAAATCCACTTGGAAATTTTCTTTCTTCTCATCTTAATGATCTTTTGATTTCTTCATGTATGATGTTGTTTATATCCCACAGCTCATCAGCTTTTCTCATTAGTGTTTAATGCATCAGATATGTTCTTGAGAGTGTTGATATTCGGGTTGGATATACAAGGTTGTATTTTGGCTCCCATGGACTTGTTTTCATTTTCTTCAGCTCCAACCTGAACCTACATATGAGTAATTGATTATCTGTTCCACAATTCGCCCCTGGCTTGGTTTTAACTACTGATATTGAGCTTCTACCTTCTCCCTTCCCACGATATCATAGATTTGATATTTGTGGATTTTGTGTCAGATTGAATAGTTCTACCAATTTCTTCCACCACAAATGGATCGAACATGCAATTATGATGTAGTATAATGATTGGTGATTGGAATGTAATAGTTGACAACAAAGAGGAAGGAACAGCAGTTGGACAGTTTGGTCTGGGGGATAGAAAGGAAGCTGGAGATTGCATGATAGAATTTGGCAATACCAACACATTTCCATCACAAATATCTGTTTCAACAACACAAAAAGCAGTTATATGGGTGGACTTCTCCAGGTGGAATTCACAAACTAGGCCAATAATACCCACCAAACACCTCTGTTATGAGGTGGACGATATTCCCCAACTATATGTCATAAATCCTTAAGTTTATGCCATGGCTTTAATCTGATTCAGGAATGGCTTGTCTTTGTTATGTTAAAAACACGAGGTTATTTTTCAATCTTTCTTTTCTTTTTTGACTTTTCTCTTTATCTTGATATTGTCTACTGATTCAATTGTGAAGGTTTTTATTTTCTTTACATTGAGTTTTAATCCATACTGGAGGTTGTAAGTGTAGCTCTTCATCAAAAAGTGCTTCAAATCCTCTTCCTTTTCAGCAAGAACG
>NW_022111379.1:24747580-24749469 GCF_000313985.2 Echinops telfairi
GAACGGAGCTATCATAATATGCATTTTTCATGCTATGCAGGTATCCAGCAACTAGCTCTGAGTCAGTGCAACCAAGGGCATCGCCTAGGAGGTTCTCTCTGGTCACAGTGAGTTTTTATAAAAGCAGTTTTGCTCAAACCTCGTTTTTTGTTTTTTGTGATGGCCAATTTAAGAGACCAGCATGTGGCTGTGAATTTTTGTTTCCTGCTTGAGAAAAATGCCACCAAAACTGTTGTGGTGTCGACCACAGCTTACAAGGACAGAGCTATGGAAAAACTCAAGTGTACAAGTGGTATTCTTGTATCAAAAAAGTTGAAATGTTAATTGATGATAAAACTAATTCTGGACATAATCAAATTCCTGATAGACGGTGAAATTGTCAACTTTCAGTGCATTAGGAGTTCATTCCACCAAGTCAGACTGTTAACCAAGCTTTCTATTTAGAAGTTCTGAAAAGAGGGCATAACAATGTGTGACCAAAAAAGGCCTGATTTGTGGTAGACAGAGAACAGGTTTTGCCACCATGAAAATGCACCTGCTCATGCAGCCATCTCAGTGCACCAGTTTTTGGCAAAAAGCAGCATGCCTCTCAAAAAAAAAAATTAAATTAAAATCAAAATCCAGCATGCCTCTTTCCCCAAGCACATTACTCACATGACCTCACTCTGGGCAACTTCTTTTTGTTTCTGTGAATAGAGGGACATGGAAACACAGTGATTTGACAACATAGAAATAGTAAAGAAGATGAGAGAGGTGCTGTCAGCCATCCAAGCAGATAAGTTTGAAAAATGTTTCCAAGAATAGAATCACGGATTTGACACATGTATTAAGTGTAGTGGAGAGTATTTTGGAGATGATAATGTGATTGCTTTTTAGAAATTTTTTTTAAAAATAGCTTTGGAAAAAAATCAATTTTTTTGAGGGGGGGGTACTCCCTTGTATTTTGTCATCCTCTTCTAAATCCTGCTTGAATTTCTAGCAGCTTCTTGGGTATGTATAGATACAATCATTTTCTAGTTATCCTTGATATTAATTGAATGATATATTTTTTTATTATTTTCACATTCGGTTAGTCATTTTTCTTTGGAATGGGCTCAGATAAGGATTGTTTCTAGTTGCTTGGACAGGTCTTCCAAATGTCTTGTCAGAGATGACTAAGTGCTTGCAGCACTGTAGCAGTTTGCCCAGACGTATTACAATAGGTGTTCCTCCAATCTCTGGAACCCTTCCCTTCACTAAGAGCTTCAGTGAGGCTTGGGCACCTTCCTTCAATGTCATTGCTTCCTGAACATCTTCTACCTCTTGAAATGGTTGACTGTAGCCAATTCTATCTTGTACAGTGACTGCGCATTTTCCTTTCATTTTCTTCTAGTGTTCCCTGCATCGTTTAATATTTTATACATAGAATATTTACTATTGCAACTTGAGGCTTGACATTTTTCTTCAGTTCTTCATTTTGAGATATTCTGAGTGTATTTTTTTTTTCTGTTTGGCATTCTAATTCCAGGTTTTGCACATTTCATTATAATGGTTTATTCTATAGGCCTATCTATTATTTGGCTGACATCGATTCCAAAGATTTGGGTTCAGTTTCATATTTGAAGAGTATCTAAAGACCCTAATCCTTGGGTAGCACATCAGACCCCATTAGATCATCAAACTTTGTTTTTTGTTTATGTTTAGATTTGTTCTACATTTTCCTACTCTTCTATCCAGGACTGCTTATTGCGATCCTTCTCAAAGCAAATGGCTGTGATGACTGGGCGCCATCTAGCAGGACATGTCTTGAGTAGATCTAGTTTTGACATACATACATTGAACTCAACAAACAAGGATGCATAAATGGGAGAAAATGAAATGCTAAGCTATATGAATATCACCCAGTATTA
>NW_022111379.1:24751575-24761993 GCF_000313985.2 Echinops telfairi
GGAAGAGGTTTTTGGTCTTGTTTTGCTTGGTTTGCCTAACAGTACCTGGGAACTACACTCACCATCTCAATATCAAGACATCATCATTGTGAACAGATATAATAATGTCTGTGAGACTGTGTTAGTATGATTTCAGGGTTCTATGTGTTCTTTTGTAGGATTTGATAGGTTACATGTTTCCCATGTAAATGATCATTAATTGCTTCTTTGCTGTTTGTCATTTTGGCCATGAAAGGTTTCATAGAAAGACTATGATAGCAGAGAAGCCTATAGATTTATCTTTTAGAAACCTTTTTTCATTCTTTTTTAATTCCTTCCTTCCTTCTCTCCTCCCTCCATTTATTCCTACTCCCTCCCTCCACCCCATTTTTTAAGCTTTTACTTAGCTCAATGGAGCCCAACTAGAACTTAAGCAACCAATTCAAATCACTCATATTTAAGGAAAACTCATCAAAATCAATCAACTCTGTTTGCATATTCTGGTAGTAGAGTGGTTGCACATTGGGCTGCCATCTGCAAGGTCAGCAGTTGGAAACCACCAGTCAGCTCTGAGAGGGAAGGGGGCTGAGACAGTGCTTTCCAGATGTCAGGAAACAACAGTCTCAGAAACTCACTGGGGCACTGGTTCCCAACCTTCATGATGCAGCGACCCTTTAATGCAGTTCATGTTACGATGACCCCCCCAACCATAAGAATATTTTCATTGCTACTTCATAAATGCAATTTTGCTACGTTATGAATCAGGCGACCCCTGTGAAAGGGTAATTTGACCCCCAAGGGGGTCGCGACCCACAAGTTCAGAACCACTTCACTAGGCCAATTCTACCCTATCCTAGCGGTTGCTATGACTCATCACTGACTGGTGTCTATGAGTTTGTTAGGTAGCTAGAGGCAGAATTAGGGGCTGTCCCTCTATGTGCCAAAGCCTCCCTCCCCCTTACAGGAAGTTGGAAGCTGCTTAAGGCTGGAGGCCATGCTTACATTCAAGCTCCAAGCCAGGAAGAGGTGGTATACCTAGGTGGGACCCCATGCAGTCAGGTGTGCTCAATTCAGCCAATGGGGATAACCAGTACCGTCAACCACGCCTCCCAACGGAGGTGGGGAGGGGGGAGGGGGAGGACTGGAAAGCCAGAAGTTTTTCTCTCTGGCTCTCTCTGCCAGCAGCCACACACAGTTCAGTGAGGCCAGGCTGCACCCACGTCTTGTCTTTGCCAGCTCTCCTTTGCGGGGCTGCAGGTTTGTTTCTCTGGCCTCAAGTTTCCACTGTGGGTGTGAAGTGCCCTGAGGGTGCCTGTGGAAGACCTGAAAGTCCTTCCATCCTTCATAAAAATGCATTTGGATCACAAGCCAGGCTTCAAAGTGAATTCTTTCTTGCACCAAGGACCAAGGTATTTCCCTCCCAGGGAAACCTAACAAGTTGAGACTGGTGGAGGTAATCTGCTTCCCCAGGTACTCTGCCTGAGTTAAGATTAGTTACATCCTTGATTGATGATCAGAAAGAATTTAATGACAGCTTAATCCAGGTGGGGACTCTGCAAATGACTATCAGATTTAAGATTTAATGTAGAAGTTATACCCTGAAAGACCTGGACTAATCTTGTAAATTCTTCTATCTAACAATGTAGTGTCCCAGTCCTGGTCTTGGGCCTGCTCCTGTGGTTCCACCTATAATTATGGGGTGTTCATTTGCCACTAATCATGCTTGTGTTGTGACAGTTTCCTTTGCAGTTTCTCAAGACTTTATTAAAGTTTTGTGTCTCAACAAACCCTTGAGCACCATTTTGACATCCCTCGTGTGGATAATATGTCTGTGTCTTTGTGTTGTCTCTGTCTCTTTAAGAATTAATAAATATTCTCCTCAAATTCTATTTGATATTGGTTTCTCTTTTGCACCTTAAAACACATCCTATAGCATGCTACTTATACTTGAGTTGATAGGCACGTTATATATTATCTCCTATATATGGTCTTAGCTTATAGATCATCTACAGGAGCTAACATTCAAAGGTAAGCAGAATGCCCCAGAATGTGAGTCAGTCTTGGCTCAATAGCAGTGAATATATGATCTTTATATGACATCCCCTCTGCAGTATTTTCACACCCAAGCCCCTCATAACAATGTTTAGTCCACTGCAGTGTCTGTTAAGTGAATACACCCATTTGCGTTCCATTGTATTCATTTTAAGATGCACACTTTTAAAATATCTGCCTGGCTTGGGCTGTATATCTCTCCAATTCCTTCTACCATCAATTATCTTCTCCTTCATCATGCCATCCAAGCCCTTACCTGCCTTAGAACTTTTATATTCACTTCCCCCTGAAAGAAAGTTCTGCTACTTTCCTTTAGGGGAATTCTTGACTGTTCATTCAAATTTTAGCTTGTACTATGAAGCTTCCTTTTACAGTACTAAGGTTAATTGCCCTAACTCCAATCACAAAAATCATCTTTGGTGACTCAGTGTATCTTGGCTCAAAGTTGAGAATACCAGAAAGTTTAATTATGTTTTATTAACTATGGGAATGCATTCATGCATGTAAATTATAACAAACTACGGACCTCCTTGAAAAGAGTGAGAATTCTAAAACATTACAGGTGTGCTCATGACAAACCTGTTCATGGATCAAGAGGCAGTTGTTCAGTCACAAGGGAATAGTGCATGTTTAAAATCAAGAAATGTGTGTGTCAGGGTTGTATCTTCGCACCATACTTATTCAGTCTACATGCTGAGAAATTCCTCAGAGAAGCTAGAATATATAAAGAAGAATGTGGTATCAAGATTAGCAGAAGGCTTATTAACAACTTGTGATATGCAGATGACAGGTTTTGCTTGCTGAAGGTGAGAAGAATTTTAAAGACCTTGGTGATAAAGATCAAGGAATGCAGCCTTCAGTATGGATTAAGATTTATGAATTACAATCAAAGTTAAGAAGACCAAAATCTTCCCAGGACACGCATGTCAGGAGAGATCCATCCCTGGAGAAGAACATCGTGTTTGGTGAAGAAGAGGGGCAGAGACTAAGAGAAAGGCCCTCAACACGATGAATTGCTGACAACAATGGATTCAAGCTTAGGAACAATTGTGGAGAAGAATGGCGCAGGACTGGACAGTGTTACGTTCTGTTGTGCATAAGGTTGCCATGGAATGGAACCGCCTCAGTGGCATCTAACAACATCAAAGTTAAGCCAGAATAATCTCATCTTTAAAATAATTATGTCTTTAAGGCAATGTTCAAAGATTCTGGAAATTGGAACTTGAATGCATCTTTTGGGAGACAGACACATTTCAATGCACTATAACTTAATCAAATCAATTGTTTGATTGTGTTAGCATTTTCATTACCTAAATTTATTGTAGACTTTGAAGTTATTATTTATTTTCTTTATATGTTTTCTGAAATGTAACCTCTAATGAAATATAGGTCATGTCTTTTTTGCCCTAACTGATTCCTGTAAGCCTGTAATAGTTTTAACCCCCTGTATTAGTCTAGGTACTTTAGAGAAACAAATCCACAGCAACTCATGTATAAGAGAGTTTTATGTAAAGAAAGTGTGCATCACGAAAACATCCCAACCCAATGCTACCCAAGCCCACAAGTCCAACATTAACCCATTAACCCAACACCAGTCCACAAAGTCCTCCACCTCAGAAAACAGAGGCAATGATGCCGACTGCAGGAGGAAAGCTGAGTCAGTGAACAAATAAGCATCTCAGCACTAGCAGGGGACTCCATAAGGCTACTACTGTACCCAGGGCTACATCGGGATAGGTCCATGTGGCTTCTCCTTGGGGATGTCTTGTAGGAAGTCAATCTTGCAAGCTGAAGCAGGGAACTGCTAAGGCAGCTGCACCCTGGTGCGACCATCACAAAGCAAGAGACTGGAGAGCTAGAAAGGTGAGGTTCACCACCCATTTATCCCTCCGCCTTTCAATTAGCCCCACACATGATTATTGGCCAGGTTGGCATAATTAACTAACTTACCCCCCCATTACTAACTCTATACATGTTTGTTGAAAGAAATGCCCACATTAAATCTTTCAAATTTTTATAACTAAATCTGAAATTCATTCAGCTTGAGGTGGGGATACATAAAGTGACTTATTTTCCTCCTGCCAAACTTAGTTCTTTCCAAATCCACCTTAGAGAATCTGCTGATAAATGATTTTAGAGATAGTTTGTTTTGCAGTTCATGAAGTGTCCAGAGGGCATAGTGATCAAACCATGTTTTCACTTACAATTCACCAATGGTCTGAAATTCCCAAGTCAATTATCATTTTATTTGCAAAAATGTGTTAACATGACTTGAAAAGCAATCTGAAACTGATTGTTCAAGGCAGGTTCAAATTATATGCGTAAAAAAATGTTTCCTTGACGAGGCTAATATTTTTTCTATTTTAAGATATTATATAATGCTTTCTATGTGGCTTTAAATATAACTCTTTTTATTTTTTTTGCATTCTTCTCCATGTTTTCCCCTGCCTCTATCATTTGCTTGCTGACCTCCCAATCTTTAAAAGTGTTTTAAAATTGTTACAGAGCATTGTAATCCTGTTAATATTTTATCTTTATTAGGGATCTTGATCAGATATTGAAATAACAAATTATAAGCAACATTTTTCAATCCTAGATATCTGTGATCAGTGATTCTTAAAATAGGAAACTGAAAATTACACTAGTTTTCTTTTAAATCCCTGTAAATGCTGCTTCTGTGACAGCAATAATATGTAAAGTCTATCTTTTTGTAAGTAAACCTGGTGGAACAGTGAGTTAAGCATTGGGCGACTCACAGAATATTCGGCGCTCTGTGGATAGAGATGTTTCAATGTGTCTCCAAGAAGATTAACAGACGGGACACAGGCTGTGGGCCAAGCTCAGCCGGGCAGCTCTGCCCTCGTGGCACCTTCACATCCAGCCCTGGTGCCGACAGCAAAAGGCCGTCTATCATCTGGGAATGTCTGCGTGACAAACTGCACGGCATACACACACACAGGCACACACAAATTCAATACAAACCAAAAGCCTAAAATAAACTCTAGCTCTTCAACAACAACAAAAATAAGATTAACAGATTCTGAAATTATTTTTTTTAAAGTTTTTTGGGGGGGCACTTATTCACATCACACAATTCAATAGTTCAACCACACCAAGAAAAGTTGTGAAATCATTACTACAATCAATGTCAGAACATTTTCTTCTCCCTTGTACTCATTGTTATTCACCTAATTTTTTACAGTTGTGTCAAAAATATACACACACAAAAGTTCTCCAATTCGACAACTTCTACATGTATAACTCAGCACCTTTGAAGCTTCGGAAACGTTTTAGAGCAGTTCGACCATGTCTTCCAAGGCATGAGACACCGTGGTTATGATTCTTTTCTTCTTCACAATCAACTAACACAAATATTTCCAGATAACAAATTAGCAATTCAAAGCTTACTAAGAATAATAGCTGTGCATAGAAATACTGTGGTAGTCACCTAATCTGGTGTCAATTTAAGGATTAAGAGTGCAGGGGTGGAGTCTAGGCTGTCAATCTGGAGATAGCCAATGAGACTTCTGTGGGCATGGCCTTCTGAGAATTCTGGGAAATTTGGTACTTCCTCTTTGGAGGCAGAAGACACCTCTTTCTCTCTGTCACTCCCTGGAAGAAAAGCCACATGGACGCAACCAGACCTTGGAAGCCAGAGAAGCTGCAGAGAGACCTCTGCCAGCACTGAGATGCATACAACGCCACTGGACCCAATGACTTTCTACCCACTGGCTTGTGATCATCCTGCATTTGGCTTCCTTGCATGTGTTTTGTGAGTCTGAAGAGAACTTTATGGATTCGTATCAGACATATGGGCTAATATGAGACTTATGGCCTTGGACTGAACTGCGTCAGGATGTTTTCTCAATGTTCACTTTCTCTTGTATATAAAGCTCTTAAACACATATGCATGTTTATGAATTTGTTTCTTTAGTCTAACCAGACTAACACACTAACCATTTTAAATATTTAATTTAATTTTCACAACAAACCAATGAATTGGTAGTATTAATACTCAGTTTTACACTTCCTTACCTCTGTGTTTCTCTTAACTCTTGAATTGATCAAATTATAGTGTTGTAAGCTAAAAAAAAATATTTTAAAAATTTTCCTTTATTTATCAGGGACAAAAACTGATTGGAAATTTAATGATCTCTGTTATTTTGTACAGTTCCCTTATATAGTATTCCTCCTTAATCACCTGGATTACTAAAAACCAATAGGAGCTGTGAGAGCCAAATGGATGAGTAAGTATATAACTATCTGGGATACATTTAATATTAAATAGTATGAAAATATTAATTGGTATTTAGTGGAATAAAAAGTCAAAAATAACTACAATGTTTTAAATATATATTTATTTTTGCTGACAACAGGAACACAAATACTTTATACAAATCTGATTAATCTCATATGGAAAATCCATATAATGAAAAATAGAAATTCATAAACAAGTAAGGTTTATGTCCCCACATGATTAGACACATAGATATCCTTGAAACCAAAGTTTCACTGGGTGAAAATAGTCATAATATAAAATGGTTTGAAGTGTTATTGCACCTAAGATATTCTTACGGATAAGACATAAAATGTACTGCCATCTATGATTATCTTCAAACAGAGAGTCAATATTACGCTGACCAAATGCTCCCTCCATTATAAAAAACCAGTAGATAAGAGGTACAAGATTATGCTTATTACTTCATTTTGGTGTTTTTTTTAGTTATGTGCTATTAAATTGGTTCCAACTCATAACAGCCCTATGTACAATGCAACAAACTACAACTCTTCTTATTCCATCCAGCAGTCATTCCTATGCTTGAGTCTATTGTTGCAGACATGTGTATGTCCACTACAATGAGGGTCTTCCTATTTTTCACGAGCATTACACAAGTACAGCGTCCTTCCAGGACTGGTCCCTCCTGGTGACATGTCCAATGTGACAGACACGAAGTCTTTCCATCCTCATTTCTAAGGGGTCTGCTGCTTGCGCTTCTTCCAATCCACATCTGTTCATTCTTCTTGAAGTCCGTGTTATATTTATATCCCTTTGTTCACAACATAATTGAAAGGCATCGATTATTTAGTCTTTCTTATTCAGCGTCTAGTTTTCACATAGAGATGAGACATCTGAAAATATTATGATTTGATCAGGTGCACTTCAGTCTGCAAAGTGTCATCTTTGTTTTTTAATATTTTAAGATTTACAGCAGATTCGCCCTATACATCATGTGATTTCTTCACTGCTGCATCCATAGGTGTTAATTATGTAACCAAATAAAATACAGCTATTGACAGCTTCTTCAATCTTTTCTCCTTTTATCATGATGTCTCATTAATTTAGTTCTGAGAATTTTTCTCTTTTTTTTTTTAACATTTTATTAGGGGCTCATACAACTGTTATCCCAATCCATACACACATAAATTGTGTAAAGCGCATTTGTACATCGTTTAGTTCTGAGAATTTTTGTTTTCTCTTTATTTCCATCTAATTAATATGAAAGGCTGTAGTAGTCAATTTTCATCAGTAATTGATTACATTTTTCATCAATATCAATAATTAAAATTGTGTCATCTGCAGTTTAAAGGATCGTCCTCCTATGCTGATGGTGCATTCTTCTTTATATAGTCCAACTTCTTTAATTATTTCCCCAACATATCTATTGAATCATTGTGGTGAACAGATACAACCCTAATAAATACCTTTCCTGATTTTAAATCGTGCTGTATCTACCTATTCTGTTTCAAATACTGCCTTTTGGTTTATGCACATATTCCATGTGAGCACACTTAAATATCTTGGAATTGTAATGTTATTCATAGGTTCTTTTTTTTTAAGATTCACATGGTTGGAGGCTTTGCATACTTAATTTTATTAATAGATTGCTATGATTCACATGGCCAGATGTCAATGAAACACAAGAAAACATCTTTTGGGTATTTGTTGCTTTTAGTCAAGATACATCTGGCAAGAGAAATGAAATCTTTAATTTCAAGTTCTCTTTTGAAGCCAGCTTAAATTTCTGCCAGTTACCTGTCCAAGTACTTCTGCAACTGTTTTTAAGTTAAATGTAACAAAATTGTGGTTGTATGTGATATTAAGGATTTTTTTTTATACTTTTTGTATTCTTAGGTTACCTTTCTGTGCAATGGGTACAGATATAGATCTCTTCTAATCACTTGGCCAAGTAGCTTTCATTTAAATGTCTTGCCCTAGACAAGTGAGCACTTCCAAAGCTGCATCTAATTGTTGAGACATCCCAAATGGTATTCTGTCCATTGTTCTGCACCTTTGTTTCGTACTACTGCCTACATAACAGGTGGAGCTTCTTTCTTCAGTGTCAGTAGTTCTTGATCATAAGCTATGCACTGAAATGACTGAATTTTGACCAAATCTTTTTGATAATTCAGTATATTCTTTCCCTCTTCTTTTGATGCTGTATGTGTTGGTCAATGTTTTAACAATATGATTTCTCAGTATTACAAATTGAAGCTTAAATTTGTCTTCGGTTCTTTAGACTTGAGAAATACCAAATATTTTCGTCCCTTTTGGTTTTCTAACTCCTAGTCTCTGCATACTTCATTACGAGGCGTTACTGTGTCTTGGGGACTCGTAGCTACTCTAGAGGACGAGTAGAACTTGCCCCATGACTTTCCAGGACTGCAACTGCTTACGGGTGTAGAAAGGCTCCGGAATCAGAAGCTGCTCAGAGCTTTTTGATGTCTTCCAGCGCTGTCCTTTGAAGGGAGCTGAAGCAAAGGAAGGAGGAGGAACAGAGCAGAGCACACACCTGGGCCCACCAAGCTCAGAGGACGATAGCCCAGCTCAGAGGGCCCAGTGTACAGAGAGGACCATAAGCTGCCCCCATGGCGAGATGCGACATCCTGCATGGCCCTGCATGGGACAGCACCAGAGACACAGTGTGGGAAGGGCGACTGAGCTGACCCCACCACACTGAGGCAAAACATGTGGCATGCAATGGAGCGGCAGGGAAGCAGAGCAAGGAGGTCCTGAGGGAGTACAAACAATGGACTTTGGGGCCAGGACGTGGCACCCCATTAGACTCATCCAGAAAACACTCCTAAAGGTCAACAAACAGACCTTGAACTACTAACAGGCTTTTTTTTAGCCTATTTGTTTTGATATTTTCCTTTTTTCTTTTCTTTTAAATTTTGTATGTCAGTGGCTTTTTTGTTTGTTAGCTTGTCGGTGCTCCTGCCGTCATCCCCATGTTCTTATGTGCCACTTTGGTACTGTGCTGTCAAAGCCATCCCCAATTTTATGCACATATTAATATATTTGCACGTCCACCTAGATAAGAGAGGCTGGAAAAAAAAAAAATGTGAGAAGAAAATAAAAGTATCAATAGCCCCGGAGGGACATGGGAGTGTGGGAGGTAGGGGAAGGGAGGAGGTGTTGGCCAACCTAGGGACAAGGGAAAAACAAATGGTTCAAAACTAATGGTAGGGAGCACATGGGAGGACTTGTAGGGAGTGACCAAGGGCAAGGTAACTGAGAGGAATTACCGAAACCAGAATAAAGTCTGAACATGGTAATGGGACAGGAGGAAAGCGTAAGGAAATAGAGCAAAGGAGTAGGAGGCAAAGGGCATACATAGAATCCTAAATACAGACATGTACATATGTAAATATATTTAAGATTATGGGGGAAATGGACCTAGGTGCAAATATTTATAGGTTTAGTAGTAGGGTGGCAGGTGGACATTGGGCCTCCTCATGTGAATTCCCTTAATACAAGAGCACCTTGCTCAGCTAAACAGTCATTTCATGATACCTACCTTCCTGACATGATCGCTGAAGACAGATGTGTGCACAAGGAAATGTGGTGAAGAAAGCTGATAGTGCCCGGCTATCAAAAGATATAGCGTCTGGGGTCTTAAAAGCTTGAAGGCAAACAAGCGGCCATCTAGCTCAGAAACAACAAAGCCCACAGAGAGGAAGCACACAAGCTTGTGTGAACATGAGGTGCTGAAGGGATCATGTAGCAGACACCAGAGAACAAAAACCATCATTGTGTGACCACCTTCCCCACATAAATGCTAAAGACAAATGTGTGCATAAGTGAGTGTGGTGAAGAAGGCTGATGGTGCCCGGCTATCGAGACCTATAGTGTCCAGGGACTAAAAGGCTTGAAAGTAAACAAGTGGCCATCTAGCCCAGAAGCAACTAAGTCCACACTGAAGCAGCACACCAACATGTGTGATTATGAAGGGCCAAAGGGACCAGGCTTCAAGCACCAAAAGCGGAGGAGGAAAAAAAAGATCATATCATCGTGAATGAGGGTGGTGCGTGATGGGGACCCAATGCCCATCTCTAGACAACTGGACATACCTTGCAGAGGGGTAGTGGGGAGGAGATGAGTCACT
>NW_022111379.1:24763070-24791082 GCF_000313985.2 Echinops telfairi
TTAAGTGGAGAGAAAATGTTTTGAGAATGATGTACAAATGCGCTTTACACAATTGACATGTGTATGGATTGTGATAACAGTTGTATGAGCCCCTAATAAAATGTTTAAAAAAAGAAAAGAAAAAAGTTACTTGCAACCAATGTGGTACGTCATTTCTACCATCATGACTACTTTTTTCACCAACTATCCCTCATCTTTGTTTCCAATTTTCTCTTTCTCATTAATGTTAATTAAAAAATACATCTTGATTGGCTGTTTCACCAATTTCTAGAAGTGGGTGAAAACCAATATCTTTATCCTTGGCATTAGAGATTGTTGTATACATTTGAGTAATATTCATTTAAGTGGTCATCCTCCTAAACATATGGACATTATTCTATTACTGACCTTGTACTTTGAGATAGATCTTGAAATGTATGTTCTAATAATGACAAAGGTGGTGATATTCCTTTTGAAATAACTTTTACTATTTGGAGCATGATAGACTACATAATTGTCAGACTTACAAGAACCAATCCCAGTTCATATCAGCTCACTAATGCCTAGGATATCCATTTTTATAAATTCTATTTTATTTTTTGACAACTCCCAAATTGTCTAGATTAATAAGTTGTACATTTCATGTCCAATTTCTTAACGAACCTTGTAGCAGGTCCCTTCCTAGTTAGAGTTTTGCCACACCAGAAAATAAACAGATTAAAAACTTTACTCCATCCATGTAAATAAAGTTGCCGTTACATTGAGGAGGTAGCTCTTCCCCTCTTTATTTCATTAATATTTCACTTAAAATGTTTTTTAATTCTTAAATTCTGTTCTACTATGTGAAAATTCAAGTGGTTATAATCATAAAGATCTTTCCAATCTTCACTATCACTCATAGTATAAAGAAGCATGGACTGATTATAAGGATTGAAGGAGGGAAAAGTTGGAGGATTTGGAATATCTGACTTATGGCAAAGCAACACAATCATTTACAGTAAAGTCTCCATATTTCCCTTCCCACATATGAACATATTTTTCCATTCTTGAAATATGAGTAGCAAGTCAATCTGAAAGCAAACTCAAACGTTTGCTGCTGATGTGTCCTGGAACTCTGAGTTCAACAGAAGAGCTGAGGCAGGGCTGGGGGCTTGGAGCTGGGTTCTTGTCAGCAAGCCATCTATTGCTTGGTTGGCAAGATTAAAAATGGTTATTGCCTTAGGAAGTAAAAAGTAGCCTGAAGGAAATGGCCTGAAGGAATCCGAAATGCAGCTCGGTGAAATCAAGAGCAAGGCAAAAAGGAAGTTATGTAGTCAGCAAAGGATCTTTGGGGAACAAACAGTTTCAAAGCAGTAGCTGCTGTGACAAGTTATAAGATAAATACGTTCATTAAAATTTCAAGAAAAAATGGGAATGTTAGTGGTGATTTTCTATAATACTACTATAGCATCCTAACAGATAGACTTGGATCTTTCTTTCCAGTAGCCTGAAAAACATTTTCCTTAGGTAATAACCCATACATCTACGGTTACAGCATTCTGAGTTCCCATGAGTGGAACTTAATTTTACAAGAATATGCACAGTTCATTGACTGTCACCTCACACTTCTCTGTTTATTTTATTTAAACTGAACTGAGATTCAATCAACAAAATACAAAAGCAGAAAATCAGAGCAAGGTTTAAAGTGGATTTCCTGTCACTAGAGAAACTGTACAGTTTCAAAAGTGAAGCGGGAAACAGATCAGATAGTGAAGATTGTGTAGACTGAGGAGTGTGTCTACTGGCTAAGCGGAGCCCTGCTTTATAAACCACATGTAAAAGGAATCGCAAAGCCATGAAATATGTCCAGGAAAGAATAACCCCAACAAGCTAATGATGGGAAAATGTAGCTCCATGAAGAATGCCAAAAACTAACTACAATTTTCTCAATTATGCAATTGCCTACAGCCTTGAGAATAACCATTAGTAAAGGAGGAGTGATTAAGATGAATCTGTTAACCAGTAGCAAAACTAAATTAAACTAATTAAATGAGAACTTGGCTTACTAATTCTTTTGATACAAGCAAGGCCATGGGGGGAAACATGTATGTGTATATCCTTCCATTTGTACTAGTAGATCCTGGACACAAGGTCTCCATGCCTAGCCTGTGAATCAGAAAAAAAATAAATTAATAAAAAGAAAAATAGCAGAGGTGTGTGAAGAGATTGAGGCAACTGAGGTTTGGAAACCTTCCGCAGACCCAATAGTGACCCCTTCTTCAAAGACAAAGACATGCATTGTTATGAGTGGGGAAAAAGGAACATATTCTGGAAATTCTTCAAAATATTAAATTTCCAAGAATTTGTCAAAATACTTTTGGAATAAACACTGGAATTCAAAAGTAATGTAGAAATTCCATAAACTTTTTGAAGACTTGTACAATTACTATAAGGCACAGCCACTTCACTCTTACGTATTTATTAAAAAAATAAAAACAAAAATTTGTACATGGATTTTCATAGCCACCAAATAAAAGTTTCCATCAATTCATAGGTGTATACTATACCCATACCATCGGATATTTTTCTGCCATGCAACAAAATGAAGTTTTTATATTCTATAAGGTGGATGAGCCTAGAAAGCACGCTAAATAAAAGTACACAGGCTCATGGTACTACATAATGCAGGATGCCACCCATATGTCATGCCCAGAATTGGAAAATCTCTAATGATAAAAAGTTGATTAGTGGTTGCTTGGGTCTAGATAGTGGGAAAAGAGGGGTATGAAAATGAATGGGGATTCCTTTGACGTGAGGAAAAATATTTAAAATTGAGTGTGGTAATGATACCCATATCACTGATTACACTAAAAACAATTGGATTGTACACGTAAGTGGAATAATGGAATGGTATCACAGTGATATTGCAATGAAATTGTCAAAATGAAAAGAAAAATCTATGACCAGTCAGTTAATTTCTACCCTTTTATCCAAACTTGGTAGTAGGTGAGACACTACCTGCAAAGCTAGGAAAATATATGAAAACACAGGAGTGTAAAATAAAGGAAAGACTATACCATCCATTAGAAATTAAAAATGACCCAATGACAGCGGCTAATGTGATAATGCCTGTATATCAGATAATAAAAGACAGAAAGGAAATAGAATGCATGGCATTTTATAAATCATAGAACTGTAAAATATATAAAGATCTTACTATCAGAGACATGCAATGTTGAAAAATGTTCCATCTTATAAATCCATCATCAATCTGTAAACAATTTCAATTATAATTCACTTGCGGTGCCATACTACTGTTTTGTTGCTTTGATTCATTAAAATATATGTTTCCTGCACTCTCACTTGGATTTCCAATGGATATATAATAAAAAGACTTCTGAAATCAGAAATTGTTTTTTTCTTAATTAAATGAGTTAATTCCTAGTTAATTACAATAGAGGTGTAACAATGTATTGGGCGAGTAGATAATATGAATGTATTGAAACATAATGAATACTTCCCTGAACTTCATTATGCTTTCATATACTCATTTCTATTTAATTATAACTAAATCACCACCATTTATTGCCAAGTAGAACCACTTTAAATTAATAGCCTGGTTAATACTGAATTAAAGTGCAATCCTATGAAAATCCCTACATAAAAACAAATGAATTAACTTGAATAAATTTGTCACTATAAGTACCAATAGAGTTATTATAATTATAACATTATTTCAACATGATATGTAGAAGTGCTTTAACACTTGTGGGCTCAAACTAAAAAGGATGTATTTTAAAAGTTAATTTCGCTGTCCTCAATTGTTTTTCCTATCAGTAAAGTATTATGCCTCAGACCTTTTGGTATTTAAGCCATTTTGTACTGATTTTTTTATCCCTTGACTGAAGTATCACATTTCAGGAGTAATAGATTAAAAGTACACATAACAAATTTAAAGTGATTGAATTAAAAACATCCATTACCATAATAAAAAAATCATAATATTCCATATTTGGCTAAAGAATACTTGAATCCAATTTCTCCCATTCTAAAAATGTTACATTTATAAGAGATTTGTTTCTTTGAGAAAGTATTTGAGAATTTATACATGTCATGTTCTGATACATCTTTAAATATGCATTATAGAACTATTTGTTTTATGATAAACTCACTGTTGGTAGTAACATCACTGATAGGAAAACATACTATATGATAATTTTTCTTTCTGGTTATTTTGAAAAGAATTGTGGCAAGTTTTTCAAAGTTTGCAGCCAGTATATGTACTTGAACAGAGACTATGTATTCATTTTTCTTTCATTATTTTGTTTAAAAATTGTTTCAATTTCCTAACATTTTTTTCTTTCAAAAATTTCCCAGCACCTTAGTAGAATGTTGCATACATTATATGGTTATGAGTTGGGCTACAAGCCCCAAGGTTAAACATTTGAAACAACAAGCCATTCTGCAGGGCAAGGAGGAGGCTTTGTAGTTCCGAAACCACAGAAGCAGCTCTACCCTGTCCTACTTGGTCCCCTTGTGTTGGGATGGAGTTACTTTGAATTTTCTATTGGGGGAATTAGTTGTAGCTCAGCCACTTACAGTTGGGAGGTTGGAAACCATACAATAAGCTTGTTTTGCTGGAAGTTGGTTTTAGCTTTATATATATTTATTAGAACTAAATACGCTGACACTGAAAAATGGAGTTGTGATAAACATTAAGTAAACATTGAATGAATGGGTCAACAATAAATGAAGTGAATCTTATTGTAAATCCAAAATAATTTCTCAAAAATATAATCAAAAGCAAATATAATTATTAGCAACATGCTTTGTTATTTGCATTCCCCTCCCTGACAGCTTCCTTCTATTTTTGGTTAGATTTGATCTTTCAGGTAATTTATAAAACTTTCATTAATATTAACCTTTCCTCTCTAACATCTTCTCATTCTGATCAGACAGATATTTCTAAGAGCATATATATTTTATTTTTACGTCATGGAATAGTATAATATTCACACAATGTATTTCATGTTAAATGACTTCCCACTCATACTTTATACATTCCATGTTCTGATTATTAATGGATGTTTGCTGCTGTTTTCTTCTCATTTTGAGTCATGCCCCATTAGCAACTGGAGGTCCTGAAAGCTTGACTCCATCCATTTTAGTATGACAAATTCCACTGTGAGAAGGCAGCTCTTTCCTAGATGCATGTTGAATGCCTTCTAACATGAGGGACTCAGCTTCTGGCACAATATCTTATTATCTTTAGCTGCTAGTCATAGGTGACTAACACCTATGATCCGTACTCTACTTGATGATGGTAATTTGTGTGTGTTTGTGTTTTTTAGAAGCCTTCAAAGTAGATAGCCTATATCATCTTTCAAATCTCTATCTGATATTGTTCCACTGCTTTTCATAACATTTCCTGTGGCTAATTACTCAGAAGTAGACAGTCTATTTCCTCCTCATAATCTATTCTTAGTGTGGAAGCTTCACTGAAACCTTGCTGGAATTTAAATAACAGTGACAGAGCTTCTAACATCACAACACCCAAGCTACCACAGTAGGAAAAACTGACAGACAAGTGCTGGGTTGGGAGTGACAGTCAGGCCTCAGAGTCTAAAGACTGATGTTTGTGTGGTCCCCAAGTCCATTGGATGAATTGTGTCCATATGTCTCGGATTTTTTTCACTTTTCTTTCCTATAAATAGGGAAAGACTGACAATTGCCCTCTGATGGCTGCTCAGGGGTTATAAGACTCCAATCACTATTCACCATAGTAGATTGCAGAACACTGCTATGCCAGTTGACCCTATTGTCCCCAGAAACTGTTGGTTTGAGCCCCTAGGCTCAATAACTCGGTTCTTAAAGGTATTTGGTCATGTCTATGATGTTTTCCTGATGTTGTACCGGTATGCTCCACCACATTCATGGATATCTTTTCACCAAAAAACCTCCACCTCGTTCCCATGGAGTCAATTCATACTCTGAACGGGCCTATGGGACAGAGTAGGGTGGTTCCTTCCGGTTTCTGAGACTTTAAATCTCTATGGAAGCAGACAGCCTCATCTTTCATTCTGGGAGCAATTGGTGGGTTCGAAATATCAACCTGGTTGCTAACAGCTCAATTTGTAGCCACTACACCATCAAGTCTCAGGATACATAGCATCGAAATTAAATGCCTATGTATAAATATACATGTATCTAATATATTCCCACACCAGTTCAGCCTGTGTGTCTACCCATGCATGTATTCATAGATCATTCTAATTGCATCATTGTGCGCACAATAGTAGTTGTCGTTCTTGCGTTTCATTCTTGCCCTCTTCCTAGTTTTATCTACCTAGCCCCATCCCACA
The DNA here is from genome assembly GCF_000313985.2 of Echinops telfairi. Classification (NCBI taxonomy): domain Eukaryota; kingdom Metazoa; phylum Chordata; class Mammalia; order Afrosoricida; family Tenrecidae; genus Echinops; species Echinops telfairi. The sequence goes on from NW_022111379.1 coordinate 24,769,391, forward strand.
CATGCGTCAAAGTTTCGTCAAGCCCCCTCCTATTGCATATTGTCTTCTCTGTCACCAAGGCTACATGTATCTTTTTGCCAACACAGTACAAATTCATGGGTTATTTGCTCCACATAAAAACTGAAAAAGTATGGTAAGAAGCTATAGCTTTTAAGCATACTTTTTCTGATTTTAAAACATGCAGTATCCTTATGTTCTGTTTGAATAACTTCCTCTTGGTCTGTTTAGATTCCTTATACTCACAATTAAGTGTTCTTAAATTCCCATTCTTTGAAATATTACCCATAATATGCTATTATATGCACAGTTGAAAGTCTTTGTGTAGTCAAAAACAAGCAAACAAGCAAACAAACAAAAGAGGTAAATATCTTTCTGTCATTCTTTCAGGAAAGATCCAAGTGATATGTAAATAGTGTCCAGCCATATAAGGACTTATTCTGCACAATTGAATAATTCGGGAACTGCAATATGTAGTTAGTCTAAATTGGTCCAATATCTCTCTCTATGGTGTTTTTAAAATTAGTACCAGTGGCTGATCAATGCAATATTAATGGAAAATCTTTATTCTCCAGGAAGATGATTGATAAGACACTCCATCATAAATTAGCAAGGAGCTTTCTAAAGGAACATAGATCCAGGAATGGATTAGGGGCTTGCACTAAATACTAGTTCCAATGTAGGAACAGTTAGTTCCTATAATACAGTCCTGCTGGATATTTGCCCTCAGGAATGGAACACAAAAGATATGGGTGCTATTTGTAAACTGAGTACTGAAAACTGAAAACTCGTGGTTTTTAAAGAAGCAGAAGACAGCTATACCAAGATTATTGAGTTGTCAGTAGGTGGAAGATCATTGACAGACTACCTCAATGCCCTATATGTTGTTTTAAGATATGTCTTATACTGACAAACCTGTGACTGACATTCTCAGTGAATATTTTTGTAAATTTTCCCAGACAAACAACTCTGAAAGTTTGTATAAATGCATTCCAGCCACAAAAGGGCTGATTCTACAGAACGGCGTGATTCAGGGACTGCAACATGTAGTTAGCCTACACTGGCCCAATATCCCACTCTCAACAGCGCTTTAAAAATTACTACCAGGGGCTAATCAATGACAATATTAACAGAAGATCTTTATGCCCCAGGGAGATGATCAATAAGACTCTCTGCTATAAATTACCAAGGCTGTCTCTAAAAGGAGCTAAAGCTAGATTAAAAACAAAACAAAAATGATCCAAGAATGGATTTGGGGCTTGCACAAAATCCAAGCTGCAATTTAAAAACAATTTGTTCTTACATCTTGGCCCTGCTCGATACTTGTCCTCAATAAGGGAACACAGAACATATGGGTGCTATAGCAAAGTGTGGTGAAAATATTAGATGGTGCCCAGTTATCAGATAGAATAGCATCTGGGGTTATTTGTGTGTGTGTGTGTGTCTCTGTGTGTGTGCATCATACAACTTTTTTAAGGAAATAAAATGATAGTTTACAGTATGGGAGAAAATATTTGGAAACCATATATCACAATATTAAAGGTAACCATGACTCAACAACAAGGTGAAGAACCTAATTTTGAAATGGCAAAGAATATAGATATATCCAAAAGGAAGATATATTAATGGCCAGTAAGCACAGTAAATTATGTTAAACATTGTAGTAGCTATGTTTTTTATCAACTTGGTTGGGAGAGGATCCTTAGTAATATGGCAGTAAGGTTTCCCCCAGAAGGTGCAGGGAACAGTTTGATGCCATCTCCTTGAATGTATGAACTATTTTATATCTATATGTAAACAGTTGAGAATAGGTTCATTCCTCTTATTTTTCCTGCTGGCCTGGACCTGTGTCTGGTGTCTTGCAGCAGTTGCCTTCTGGCCATGTTGCCTGCTGATTCTTGCTCTGTTCACATAACTGCCTCTTGATCCATGTATAGGAGCAGAATGTAGTATTTTGGAATTCCTGTTCTTCTCAAGGCTATCCATAGTTTGTTATGGTCCACATGTTTGGAGTCTTAAAGGCTTGTTTCTAAACAAACAGCCATGCAAGTGAGATATCAACTAAGTCCCACTAAGGATTATATTTTGTTTGATTTCTTGAGCAGCCCTTTGAAATAATCTGCTCAACTCCTTTACTTCATTGTTTTGTACTTTTGCTTAGCTACTCCATGTTCAGAGGTACTTCTGACATTCATTTTGATAATTTCTTTCTTTCTTTTTTGTCTCTATAGTGATCAGTTCTAGAAGGAAACAAATTATGATCCGGGACTTTTCTTTCAATTAATTTACACACCATTTGAAAGTCAGTTGTATACATTGTGATCTATTGCTTCTAAAAGCTATAATGTGTAGTTGCTAAAAATTTGAATATTCTCTTAATTAACCCCAGTAAATTAATAAAAGTCAGTATTTAACATCTAGTATAAGATCCAGCCATAACTTGTCTGTCATTTTGTCTTACTGTTGTGTATTGTGTGTTGCTGAGATGCTTGCAACTGTGTCACTGGTGTTTAAAATGCCAGCAATGTCACCCAAAGTGAACAGGTTTCAGCAGAGCTTCCAGACAAAGACTAGGAAGGACTCTCCCCCAGGAAGAGCAATGATCAGCGGGACACCTTATACATAACTTTGAAACACCGTCAAATAATGAAGACTTAATGAACGGAAGCAGAATATTGTCAGAGAGCGCCTTATGACAGGCCCCTCCGGTTGAAGGGAGCTCAAAAAGCGATTGAGGAATAGCTGATTTTTCAGAATAGAGCAGACATGAGTTGGGTAAAGCCTGTGGGAGTTGAGCCTTCTTTATTTGCTGATGGAGCACAACTCAAGGTAAGAAGAAACACTTGCTAAAATGTGAAAATGATTGGAATTTTGAATATATTACATATGAAACTAGGAAAACTGGAAGCTTTAAAAAATGAAATGAAACACATAAAGGTTAAATTCCTAAGCATTAGTGAGCTGAAATTGACTTGTACTGACAATTTTGAATCACAAATTCATATGATTTCCTATGCTGGGAATAACACAATAAAGAACAATGGCATTGTATTTGCTGTCAAAAACGAACATTGCAAAATCAATCATGAAGTACAATGCTGTCTGTGAAAGGAATATATCTATTTGCCTCCAAGGAAATCCAATCAATCCAACTATCACTCAAATTTATGCATTAACTACAAAAGATATAGGTGAATAAATTGAACAGTTCTACCAACGACTTTCATTGGAAATTGATCAAACATGCAATTGAGATACATTAATAATTATTGGTGATCGATATGCAAAAGTTAGAAACAAAAGGAAAAATTGTAGTGGAAAATATGAATTTGAAGACTGCATGATAAAATTTTGCAAAACCAATGGCTTGTTCATGACAAATACGTTTTTTCAAACAACACAAAAGGCAACTATAAATATAAACATATGCATATGGAATACACAGAAATAAAATTGACTGCATCTGTGAAAGAGACTATAAAGAAGCTCAGTATCAGCTACCTAAACAAGGCTTGTGACTGACTGTGGAAGGGACCATAACTTTCTCATATGTAATTTCAGGATAAAGCTGACAAAAATTAAAACAAGTGCATGAGAGCTCCCACTTGGTTCTAGCCTTAATCTAAGAACAGTTAGTTCTTATAAAATGGCCCTGCTGGATACTCATCTTCATGAAGAAATCACTGAAGATAATGTTGCTAATGCAAAGTATGGTAAAGATAATAGATGGTGCCCAGCTATCCACTAAATAGTGTCTTGAGACTTAAAGGCTTGTATTCAAACAAGCAACCATCTAAGTGAGGTGTCAACTAAGTCTATATTGAAGAAGCACACCAAGCTGTGTGATCCAAGTGTAATAATTACAAAATCCAAATATGGTCAAGGGAAAAGTATCAGAGTTTTAATTGTAAGCACCAACTATGAAGGACTGTGAGAGGCCCGAATCCATCTGCAGAGTATATATTCAGATTAAGCTTCTGGCAGGTGACGGGTTCAAACAGTTTTGCTAGCAGACAGAGATTCTTGTAAACTTGATTATAGTGGATTGAACCATGATTTATATGATATTTGGTCAGTTGACTTCCCTCTTGGCCCAAGATGAATTTGTTCTAGGCTGAAATGTTTTCAAATTTTTCTTGCTTGTTCCACAACAGAAATTTTTCCTCTGATTTTTAAAATATTTATAGTCTTTTCTTCCTTAATCTTTATTTTTATCATTATATTATTATTTTTATTATTTTCTTATTATTTTGTTTTCATTGTTTCTATGAATTTCTAAGTTTATGAAGCACAATAAGAATGGATGCATAGAGACAATAATTGATGTAACAGTTTATCAGGGATGTGGGAGGGACAGGGTGAGGGGATTTGGTGAGCAAGAAATAAATACAGGAAGGGGGAGGGAACATTAGAACTGATTGTGATGATGTATAATAACTCTTTTTTAAACATAATTTAACTATGGAAGTGTGTGATATGTGAATATTATATCAAGAAAATTACCCAAAAAAGAAAGAAATTTACCAATGGTTTCCATGGGTAAAAGGAGGTAGTTTTTGCTTAGGGGTTATGAAGTTTATGTTGATGGTTGCAGAATAATTTGGAAAAGGATATCAAATAAAATTGTTGTACAACAAGAAGAGTATATTAAATGACTCTGAATTATACATGAAGAAGATGTTGGAAAAAAATTTTCCAACCTTGAGATGCAATATTGAAAGATTCCATGGAAAAAATATTGAGTGATGCAGGCAGAATCCCAAAAAGATGGAAAGAATACACAGTCACACTATCAAAAAGGACTAGTCAACATTCCACCCTTTCAGGAGGTAGAATATAAACCACATCAATGGTGCTGAAAGAAACCTTCAAGCTGCACTGAAAGAATAAGCCAAAAACAGGACTTGGAAAAATTGATGGTATACCAATAGAAATGTTTAAACAAGCTGCTGAAGTATTGGAAGCACTCATTTGTCTATGCCAGGGAATTTGGAACACAGTTAATTGACCAACTGATTGGAAGAGATCCATTTTGTACCCATTCTAAAGAAAGGTTACCCATTGGAATGCTCAAACTATAGAACAATGTCACTGATATAACATGCCAGTAAAAAATTGCTGAAGATCATCCAATAAGGGTTGCAGTAGTACATTAACAGGGTTCTGCCAGAGATTTAGGCCACATTTAGAAGAAAATGTGGCACAAGGTATACATTGCTGATGTCAGATGGGACATGGGTCAAAGTAGAATCAGGTCTTTTAATAATGCGGATCATAAGAATCTATGAATAACCTTGAGAAACATAGGAGTTCCAGAACACTTCATTGTGCTGATACAAAACCGGTACATGGATCGAGACAGTTCTGTGAACAGAACAAGGGAATACTACATGGTCTAAAATTGGGAAAGGTGCACATCAGTGTTGTTTCCCTTCACTGTAATTATTCAATCTGTATGCTGAGCAAATAACCAAAAAACCTAGGTTTTATGAAGAAGAATGCTGCTTCAGGATTGGAGGAGGGCTTATTAACAACCTCCCATATGCTGATGACACAACATTGCTGCTAAAAGTGAGGAGGATTTGAAGCACATGCTGATGAAAATGAAGGATTGCACCCTTTGATACAGATTATGACTCAATGTAAAGAAGACCAAAATCCTCACAACAGGACCAAGTGGTAACATCATGATAAATGGAGAAAACATTGAAATTGCCAAGGACTTGGAGTTCTCTGGATCCATAATCAATGCTGATGGCAGCAGTACTCAGGAGATCAAAAAATGATTTGCAATGGGTAGATATGCTCTATGAGACATCTAGAAATATTGAAAAGCAGGGATGTTACTATGTTGATTAAGGTTCATCTGACCCAACCCATGGTATTTTCAATCACTTCAGATGCATGTGAAAGTTAGAAAGGGGATCAAAGAAAAAACAATGCTTTTGAATTGTGGTGCCGGACAATAATACTGAAAGTACCATGGACTGCTAAAAGAACAAGCATATCTGTTTTGGAAGATGTAAGGTCAGAGTGCTCTTTAGAGGCCAGAATGGTGATACTTCATCTTTAAATACTTTAGGCATGCTTTCAGGAGAGACCAGTCCCTGGAGAAGGACATTATGCTTGGTAAAGTAGAGGGGCAGTGTGTTAGACAGGGTTCTCTAGAGAGATAAAACCAAATTCCTGATAATTAAATATATTTATTTATAAAGATAATTAGATATATAACAAGAAATGAACTGTTAAATTATATACAGATAAATATAACAAATGAACAGTTAAATTATAAGCACTACAAATGGCTCAGGGTTGTGAGAGACTAACAGTTCTTCTCCTCTCTCTGCTGCCAGATCCCCCTCTATTTATAGAGTGAGGCTATCTCAGCTCAGCAGCCAATCACAAGGAAGATCACCAACTGTCAACTGACCACCAGTCCCAACTGCCAGTCCCCAGCTCCAGAGATGCCTTAAAGGGACCTCAACTTACAGAGACACAGTCCACAGGCTAGGCGTCCAACAGGTAGTGTAGCCTATAAATTGAGGCAAAGAACGAGCAAGGTAGCCGCACACTGGTCCGCTGATCAAAGAGCAAGAGACAAGAAAGATGAGGCTCACTGAGCCATTATCTTTCCTCCCTTCAGTTAATCCTACTTGTATTTATCAGCCAGGCTGGCATAATAAACTATATCAGGCAGCAAAAGAGAGCAAGTCCTTCAAAAAGATGGAGTTACATAGTGGCTACAACGATGGGTTCAATCATCAGAACAACTGTGAGCATGTTGAAGGACAGGGCAGTTTTTTGTTCCATTGTGGATAGAGTGGCTATGAGTTAGAACTGACTAGAAGGCATCTACCAACAGTAACAACAACAAAATGATCCATGGACACTTGGTAAGTAATGATAAAATGCTTGGTTGATGATGGTAAGTCCAACAATTCAAACCTATCATCCACACAGCAAGAGAAAGCTGAGACAGTCTGCTTCCATAAGAATTTAAAACCTTAAGACTTCCAGAAAAATGGGGCTGAGGTAAGAGTACCTCTCTTGGGAGCTCCATGGGAATTGTTGGGTTCAGGGTTTGGTAGCCTAAGTGTGGGTCAGTGCAGTGAAATGAGGTCTTGCGGCACCCCATAAACTACTCTGGACTGAGGGCCAATCTTACTGCAACTTTGATACAACTTGCTCCCCCAAACACACCACAGAGCTGCTCTGATCTGTAACCTGGTAAGAGGGCCACCTCAGCATGCAAAATCCATGGCAGCGGGGATTCTCCCACCTTCACACGGCGCCCCCACCCACAGAAGCGGGTCTTCTACCACTGAAACCAGAGACCTTTTCCTACCATAATATGGCACCCACACCTGCAGATGTGTGCTGTGTCCTCCTGGCCTAAAATATGTATTTCTTAATAACAGTTGTACCAATGTGATGTTTCACCAGCAATAGCTAATTTTCCCCAGTCTTAAATATATAAAATGTTCTCAAGGATTTTTTTTCCAACCTATGACGAAATAATAGATTAGAAAACTTATTTTGATGTAGTTTTAACTTGCCTTTCTTTTATAATGAGTATAGTCAAACATCTTATCATAGGTCTAAGGACTGTTTAAAGAAATTTTATAAACACCATTTGTTTATGTCTGTCATGTGCTTTTCTATTTGGTGCTAGATCTTTCTCTCATATCTCATTTTAAAATATTGCTTTTAAAAAACAAATTAATTATTTATCTGCCATAAACACTGCAAATAGTATCTCCATAGTATCTACTTGTCTTTTGACCTTGTTCAAGCTGTGTGGCAAGGAAGGCATGGAGACTGAGAATACAGAATGCAGAAGGGCAGTTACAAAGCGCTGTTCTGTTGAAAATAGCACCTACAGAGGGAAGGAAGAAATTCAATATATTCTATCCTCTTACAAGCCTCAATGTCCATCATTTAAGGTATTTGAAAGAGAAAAAAAGCAATTATTAATAAAAGTGGCACAATGAAAAGAAGCTTCGTATTTCCCCCCTCAAATGCCTCCATTGTTTATCATGGCTATATTTAAATAAATGGTGAAAAGAACTTGAGAATAGCTAAAAGTTATCTTGATATATCCAGGTAACTTTTAAGTTTATCTCAGATGAGTTAGTAGGTTCATGAGAAAATTTTGGATTTTCTTAATTCACAGGCCAATAGAAGCACTGACAGATTAAGGTACCATAAGAAAACAACAAAGAGCAATAAAGAAATTTAGAAAGTTTGGAATATGTTTCTGAAATCTGTCATCTTTTAAATAGCTAAATTGGTAAGCTTAAAGTTCCAAATTTCTAGATCCCCCTTTACATCCATTTCACATTGTCTCTCAGAAAGGCTTGGGGAAAATGGAAACAAAATAGTTAAGGTTATAATTTGCCTAATGAGATGCAGTCCATTACTTAATACGGCCCTCTGAGCCATAGTCCATTTGTAATCTCTTTTGTGATGCTACTCATTAGGCTGCTAAATGCAAGGTCAGCCGTTTGAAACCACCAGTTAGTCCATACAAGAAAGATGGAGCGTCCTTGTAAAGGGTTCGTCTTGGAAGCTCACAGGGGCAGTTCTACCTTGTCCTATAGGGTTGCTATGAATTGGCCTGGGCCCTATGGCAGCGAGGTTGGTTTGGGTTTGAAGGTCTGTGGTTGGCAGCCCAGAATATAATCATTGTGCCTCCCCAGAAAGACCACCAGTTGCTCAACCAGATGAGGCTTTCTGCTCTGGTAAAGAGTTACAGTCTCAGAAACCCCCCTACTATTCTACTCTGTTTTACAGTCGCCTTGAGTAGGGATTGACTTGATGGCAGTGAGAGAGAGCTGCCTATGGCTATTGAGTTAGTCTAGGTACACTAGAGAAACAAATCTACAGAAACTCCTATGTATATAAGAGGGAGTTTTATATAAAGGGTAAGTGTACAGTAGGAAAGCATCCCAACCCAGCGCTGTCCAAGCCCATAAGTCCATTAGCCCATAAGGTTTGACACCTATCTCCAAAGTCCTCCTTAAGATCACAAAACACACACAATGATGCCAACTGTAGGAGTAAAGCTGATTCAGTGAGTGTGTAAGCATCTCAGTGCTGGCAGGGGTCTCCACACAGCTGCTCCAGCACCCAGGGCTGCATCCGGGTAGGTCCATGTGACTTCTCAGGGATGTCTCACAGGAAGCGAGCCTTTCCAGCTTAGGCAGCCACACACTGGTCTGACCATCAGAGAGCAAGAAACCAGGGAAATAGAAAGGTGAGGCTCACTGAGCCATTTATCTCTGCCCTTCAATTAACCCCACATGTGTTTATGAGCCAGGTTGGCACAATAAACCTTAACTATCACAGGTATAATCCCACTTTGAAGAGAGTTCTCTGTTCCAGGATTAAGATGGAATGTATCCTCAGTTTCCACCTGACTACAGGCTGTGAGAAATTTTCCTTGTGGACATAGTCTGCTGAAAGATAAACCACATTTTCATTTTCCTGACTGTGGGTTGGTAGAAACACGAAGACCTGCTTTGACTTTTGGACATTAGCTTCTGTTTCTGGACACTGCATTTAACTTGCTTCTGCCTGATCTTTGGATTTGGGACTTTACATCACCACTAACAACCTGAGATATTTCTTTAAAATTCCATGAATTTCTGTTAGATGTTGTAGTGAATTGCAGAATCCATGGATATGAGAAAATATACTAAAAGGAAAGGTGGGAAAAACATGGAGCTGTACTACCACTTGGAAAAATTGGAAACTTGGGACATCTTTAAGTTTCAACTCCATAGGGCTAGTCCAGTATTAATTGCTCTAAAATAAATTATTGCCCCACCTAAAGTGCAGAAGCAGTTCCATATCTGTAACAACCTTGTAGCCAAGCTAATATGATATAATAATAGAAGTTGTGGTTATCTCAGTGAGAACAAGTTATACAGGGATTCAGTCATTTCTGGATAGATACAATCTACTTAGTTTAGGACCACAATAGGAAAACACTGTAGAAAGAAAGAGACCATAATAAGTTTTTCCATAGTTATAAACTATACATACATATGAAGCTCTTTAAATTTCTACCTTCATCCCAACAATTTAATAATATTTTCATATTGGTTATTTGTTCTGACCTCTTTCTGTGCACTAAATATTTATACATACACAGAGACACATACATGTCTATATCTCTTTTTGTTTGTTTGTTTGTTTGTTTGTTTATTATCCAAGTCACCTGAAGAAGGATTAGCCTGTGGTAATTCACTTTGTGCAACCAGCCACAACCAGGGGTCCTCAAACTTTTTAAACAGGGGGCTAGTTCACTGACCCTCAGACTGTTGGAGGGCCGGACTATAGTTTTAAAAAATGCTTACCTGACAGGGGAGATACCATGACCACGAAGGTGGTTTTCCTAGGGCGAGGCTTATCCATTGCACTCCAGATGTGCTGACCCCTGCGATTTTCCCAAATGTGGGAAACTTGGCTGCATAATTTGTGGTAGTGGGGGACTGCATTCGCGCTCTCCCCTGATTAAAAAACAAAACCAAACTATGAACAAATTTCTATACACACTGGATAAGTTGGTTGCTAAGCAGGACAGGCAACAGCGGCAAAAACACCCGGCGGGCTGGATAACTGTCCTCAGTGGGCCACATGTGGCCCATGGGCCATCGTTTAAGGACCCCTGAGCCACATGCTTTGTTTTAATCCAAATTAAGTTAACTGAAACATAATATACAGTATAACAAAGGATAAGAAATTAAGGGACAGAGAAATGGGCTGCAATTTGTGAAATGAAAGTACAGGAAAAGTGTCATACTCTGTTTTGCCATTTCTAATGGTGTTTGGAGTGATGGTAAAGGTCAGGGACTGGAGAGATGAGAGAGAGAGATAAAACTCCAGAAAGATGAGCTGATATTTAAATTGGGACTGTCCTGGTGGGGTTGAGGGGACTTCCAAAATAGATAGTAGATTTTAATATTGTCTGACCCTTTGAAAAAGATACTATTCTCCTAGGAAGATAGCTAACAATCTTGTTTCAATTATATATTTATTATTTGAAGAATACTTTTTGTACACAATGTTAATATTATGAAACCCATTGGCCACTGTTAAATTTCTCCTAGATATTATCAGTGTCCACACTTCAAGTACTAATGTGGGCTAACATTAGTGCCATAGGTTTACAGTTGGGATCACAAAGCCCAACTTTATCTCATGGACAGAGCAGCCCCGAATACGAATTTCCCAGGTTTGGGCTCCAACAATGGTCATTCCTACTGGCTGTCTGACATTACAGCTGAGATTCTCATAAAATGCTCCTCTAATCACTGAGGATCTTTTGTTCAGATTCTCAACACAGGACAATTAGGGTGTTTTTATATTTTATTCAGATAAAAAAACATTTACAGATAAAGCCATTTCAAAAATGCCAAGGTACTGAAAGGCAAGGAAAGGTTCCTGAATCCACAGAGGGCTTGGCAAAGCTCTTCTGCTACAATTGGCTTGAAACAACACAGATGGATTATGTGCGAGGTGATAAAATGCTTGGGAAGGTGAAGTGACTCCCTAGGAGAGGAGCAGGCAATGGCAAATAAGGCATTAAATTGGCAAAGGATGTGAAAATTGAAAACTCTAACCAGAGCCACTGACTATATCCAACTCCCAAGTGCCTAGCATTTTTCAAATGACTTAAATGGTTTTAATAGCGTACAAAAGACATCGAGTGCGTGTGATTGGATCAGTATTTAAAAGAATTCAGTTTTAGTAAGTTTTATTTATTTAATTAAAGACGATTTTATTTCAACCCCTCCCAATTTGTAGAATACAAAAACAAAAGAAACCACAATGATTGAAATATTGAAAATAATTAAGGTAAACATACAATATATTTTCAATTAAACTTTTTTGAGATAATTATAAACTCAAATAAGAAGATGTAACACAAAGAAGTCATGCGCATTGTTTACCTGACCCTGTGCATGGTCTCATTCTTCAAAATTATCATCCAATAACTCAGTTGTAATATTGGCATTGATACTGTCCATATGCAGAATATTCCCAACATCACAAGGATCGCACATCATGCAATGAGTTTTAACAAATTGGCAAGCACTGGGTTAACACATTAAGTAAAAATTTGGTGATAAGAACCAAAATTCATGCATACATAATTCAGAATACAGATACAGTTTTCAAAAACTAAAAAAATAATTCAGTAGATAATATACCAATTTTCACAGTTGACGATATCTAACAGAGCTGGAGTGGAAAATAAACTAATATTTGTTGAGTCTGAGTACCTTCTGTCAAGTATGCCCATATTTAACCATCACAACATCTTGAGATTGATTTAAATGCAAGACCCATTGTACAGATGAGAAAAGAACTTTTTGCAGTTATTAATTTGTAAAACTAAAATAGGAATTTATGAAGATATGTACTAAATGAGATTAGGAAGCTGAAGCTTGCTAAAAGATCCTCAAAATAGTGACCCAGATATAGTGAAATGTGAATTTCACTCCAAGGATATGGAGAACCTAGCTAGGGAGGATAAAGGGTAGAGATGAGTCTGATTAAAGGACAAGAACTAGAAGTCAAAAAGGAATAATCAAGTGATAGTGACTGGCAGAATTTATCTAGAAATGAGAATTTGTGCAGGTTAATGGGGTAGAAAGAGAAAGAAAGAAACCATTGCTATTCATCCTATAGGAACCATGGTGATTTTAAACACTGGGCTGCTAACTTCAAAGTCAGCAGTTCAAAATCACCAGCTGCTCCATGCACGGGAGATAAGGCTTTCCACTCCCTTAAAGAGTTACAGTCTCAGAACCCAACAGCAGCCGTTCTGCTCTGTCCTATAGTGTTGGTGTGAGTCAGAATGGACTCGATGCCAGTGGGGAGAAATGATGCCATAGGATTAGATTAGAGGAACCATGAAATTAAAATAATAGTGATGTAATAATTAAATAAAATAATAATCATAATATCTACGGTGCCCTTGGTACATCACATACATTACCTCTTTTACATTGCACAGTAACTATTTTCTATTAAAAACCACATTGTAATTAAGTCCATTTCACCTCATAGTGACCTTATAGTCAGAGGGTTTCCAAGGCTGTCATCTCTACGGAGGCAGGCTGACACAGCTTTTTCCCTGGCGTGGCGCGTGCGCTCTCCGCCCCTTTCCATCACCCTCTCAAACGAGGCTGATTATCAGAAGTACTCTTCTTAAAAGACAGTCAATTTGGGGTTAATTGACAGGATGAGTAGTGAAGAAAATAGAAGGAACAATCAACGCTCAATTATTTCAGATTTTATTTTCTAGATCCCTTGTGTCCTAGTCCCCAACTTTTGCTGTGTGCTACCCATTTCATAGCTCAGCTTCACTTTCGCCGAAGGAGTAGAAAATCAGAGAAAACTGAATCATTATGTGATTCATTGCTTGTGAACACTGCTTATGTTAACATGTAGAAATTTTATTTAATTACGCTTTGCTTTTTTTGAAGCTACCATGTTATTTCTTGCTAGAATTTTATCAGCGTTTTTCTCTTTAATATTGCCATGTTTTGTTTTGTTTTACTAATCTTAAGACAATTTGATTATAGTTCTTGGTCTTTCAGAAGGTGTCAAAGGAAGGTTTTTATACCATAAATCATAGCTATTAGCTGACAACAGACAATTTTAGACTTCATTGATTTTAAGATATTTTTGAATTTAAGAAATGATTTAAATGTGAGGAAACAAGGTACTTTGGAATTGATAAAAGTAAATTAAAATGTCCAGTTTTCATTCAGCCCTTATTATAAGTCAGGAATTGAACAAATTGCACATACCATATCAATCAATGCTGTACACGAGATATATTTGTGTCCCCTTCACTTTGTCTTCCATCTAATTATTGAAGTTAAGATATTAATTGCTCCTCTGAACCACAGAAATAGTGTTGGTATGCACTTTCCTGAATACATGATCTGTCATTCAACCTCCTTCCCTCCAGACATTGTCTTCTCTGTGGATAAGGTATTTGTCCTAAAATTCACAGTCATGCACATCTCCTCAGATCAACTTTTTTGGCTAGTTTCTAAAAGTTCGATTCCCTGGACTACTGCTTCTGTTCGGGTGTAACTTTAAAGCTGCTCATCCATACTAAACTTTGCTCTGTTCATGGAACATAGCCTTAGGGGAAAGTTGTGCTATTTCCCCCAGTCTCGCTCTGCCCTTCAACAAAAGTCAATAGATACTAACTGCAGACACCGCTGGACACATTTTAGCAGGCCACAAGTGCTCAGGCACCATCTAGGCAGCTGTAATAATAGTTTCGTAAATCATGGTGTTTAAACAAAATGGTGTTTAGAAAAGAAAGAGAATAGAATTTGGAAAATAAAAACAATGAACAGTGTTCTTCGATGGTTCAAGACAGGGCCTAGATGCTGTGGGTAAAGGGATGACATAACAATTCCCTTTGCAGAAATAACTGTTTCCCCAGACAAAAGCAAATGGTGAGAGCATTTTATTAGAGAATTGTGAAAGTCATTACTAACGATTGTGGCCATCCTGTTCCATCCTGTGAGGATTGCCAAGTAAAATAGAGAATCCTCTGTTAAACCTGCATTTCAGATAGACAATTGCAGTACTTATATATTATTTCAAGTCAACTTGAAGATATATAAAAGTGTAGGGATGGTATTCAACCTATCAATCTGGTCACAGCTTGATGGTGCCTTCTTGTGGGTGTGGGCTTCTCAAAAGAAGGACCCTGGGAACCTCCCCTTCTCTCTCTGCCTGTAACTTCCTGCTGGCTAGCCACTCTGGGACCTGCCAGAGCCCTGTGGTGCTTCCACTACCATTAGATCCGCAAGAATTTGCATCAGTCAACTTGCAATCTTCCTGAATTTTGAAGCATTGCATGTGGCTGCATGCTTCTGAAGAGGGACTTAAGAACTTGTATCAAACTTATGGACTTAAGTTCAACTGAGCTGGGATGTTTAATGATGCATAATCACTTCTTGATACAAAGCTATCTTTTCCACATAAGAGTGTCACTGGATTTGTTTCTCTAGTCAACTCGACCTAACACAACAATAGATAACAGGTATCCTGCTATTTATTCATTAAACAGTTTATCTCTATGCATGACAAAAATGCATAGAACCTCAAAAGATTGAAAGATATCAAATTTCAAAATTTTGCTGTGTATCTCTGTGACTTCTTTGTAGTATTTTGACTTTCTTTCTCTGAATCCCCTCCTAGAAAAATTCAGGGCCACTAGCTCAATGTTGATACCTAGGATGAACTATCAGGGGCATCCCTTGACAGAAAGGCAAGATTTTACATACAAATCATTGATCCAGTTTACCGTACCCACCAATCCGTAGAATCCTCATCCATCCTAGCTCAGATGTTTATAAACTGGTTTCAAAAATATATTTATCAAGTTATACATTTAATATTGAATTATGATGTTAATCATTGATATGGATGCCTTAATTATAGAATCAAAATGTGAACTATCCTTGGTGTGAAATACATCTTAAATATTCTGTTGAATAAATAGCTGCATGAAATAAAAAGGTACACTTAGAGTTAAACTTTATAGTTTTTTAAACCACCATAACTAACTAACAAAATAAACAAATGTTAAACAATCTAACTTTACTTAATTATTATTCAGCAAAGACTAGCCTAATGAATAAAATTTTTGAAAATTAGCAACCAGAAATTGCACCCCACCCTAAACTTTCCTTGGAAAGGGCTGCAGAGAAATGCTGTACCTTTGGAGAGGATAGCACAGAGATAGCTTCTTTAATGGTTAGAATCAGATTGTGTGTATTCCAGGGCACAACATTTTGCTTCCTGACTCAATATTAGGACATGATGCTTAATCTATTTCCGTAAAACTGATGCAATGTGGGGTTTAATCCAAGTATATAGTAGAATATTTTTCTGGAAAAAAAATGTTTGAGAAGGAAGCTTTACTTTTCAAACTGTATATGATATCTTAATTTGGAAAAACAAATTTGGAGTGAAAAAAAGTCAGCCGTTTAAAATGAGGTCAAATAGTCAGCATGAGACTCAAGGTGCCACGCTCAGTTAAGGAACAGAAGGCATAAGAGAGAAGCATTTTTCCAATGACATGGGTTAGAAGGAGGTACTAGTATTAAGAAGACAAACCCTAAGAAATGTTTCTGCGTGGCTGTGCTAAGGGTTATTTCCAACCTGACCCTGATTTCCAATTGAGTTTCTGGCTGTGTGAATGCCTGCTTTCTTAAAGGACTGTTATTCATTTCTATCAAGTCCATTATCACTTATAGCAACCCTATGCAAAGCAGGATGATTAACTCTGTAGCCCTCTGCCATCCTCACAAGTGTTCCTCTGTTTGAGCCCATTGTTGCTGTCACTGATCTCTTTTAGGGTTTTTCCTCTTTTGTATTGACTCCCTACTTTACAAATAATGACGTGCTTCTCCAGGAACTGGTCCCTGCTTATAACATGTCCAAAGTTAGTAGAAGGAGATTATTTGAAAGCAAATTATCATGGAGAAGCCATACTAAAACCCTTGACGAAAAACCTCACTGCTACTGAGTTGATTCTGACTCAGCGAGGCTCTCTAGGACGGTCTGGGACTACTCCTGTGGGCTTCTGAGACTACCTCTTTATGGGAGTAGAAAGTCTTGCCTTTTTCTATCCTGGTGTGACTAGTCTTAAAAACGTGTCTTAAAAGAAGCAGCTATCTAAGAGAGGTGGCAGCTAGGCACACGTGGAAGAAGCACAAGAGTCAGTGTGACCCAAAGACTGTACATAACAAAATCTAACAATACATGAGGGGGATGTATTCGAGTTTAAATTTTGAGCACCTGGTTTGCAGAAGGCGAAAGATCACAGTGAAAGCCCAAAGTCCATTTGCAAAGACTCCATAAGGAACAAACTTCCCTTGTATACCCGTGGACCATGGACCAGGATTGTGCAGAGCCCTTGTCAAAGACAGGCTACAGCAGGAAGTGAATTATTGCAATATATGTTAAAGTGTCACATCTTGTCATTTCTTTCTCTTTGAACTCATTTTTAATTTGTTTCAGTTTTTAAAACTAATTTTCTGCTTTCTTTTGGATTGTGAAGAAAGCAATCAATGTCGTTGAACAAGTTGTGTAGAAATTTTGATATGAAAACTTTAAACTCTCACTGAAAACAGTTTCAAACAAATAAAAAATAAACATGCGTTGATTTCAGGCCTATTTTGTGATATATAAGGATCTCTCCCTTTATTATATATAATACCTATGTTATGTATATATATATTATAATTTATTATTTCATTGGTATAAAAATATATTAAAAGCATTCTATTAAAACTTTTCTTTAACCTAAATATTTTTCTTCTGGTTTTAGAAGAAAGTCAAATATCTTCATGGACCTCTACAATTGTTACGTTTCAGTTCTGTGCTTGCTGTACCTAGTAGACATCCGCCATGATTTTTTTTTTTTCTCTTGATGGCGATCTGTTTCTGGATTTTTACCTGTGCTAATAGAATTTTTTTTCTTCCGAAGCCACTCAATTGGTAAATTTTTCAACATTATCGAATTGTTTGGGTGATTGTTGGGTGTTAGTGGTCACTGAATTTAATGTTTGCTTCCTGCTTGAGAACATGACATTTTCCCAGACACCCATTCAAGATAGTGCTGAACAACTAAAATCTAAGATGATAATGAAATGCTGCTCTTCCCTCAAATGTAAGACATTAAATATCCTTCACATAACAATAATAACCATGACCGTAATTATGGATTATTTTATTACATATAAATATTCAGGTTATTAGTAGGTTAACATTTCTTAATTATAGCTCTAATCCTTTAAGTCTTACTTGAACTTTTGGGTCAGGAATCTAACTAGCAAAATTAATCTCCAGGGTAGTAAGCAAATGCTTACCAAATTTCCTGTGAGTTGAAGTGAGGCACAAGGAATTCAACTGGCATCTATCCCCAAGTATAGAAGCAGAGGTGCTCTGCTTCAGACTGTAATTAAGATTAGTTTGTACTTGTGTCATTATCTCTGGCCACAGACTCTTCTTGAACGAGAAACTCAGCTATCTAGAAGCTCACAGCATGCTAAATCATTACTCAAAATGTGTTGCTCATCCCTTGGAAATTCCTGACTAGGCAACGTATCAAGTGTCATCTGGTTTCAACCTGAGTTTACGTGAAAGAGTATTCTTTCTTCACAACCTTTCAGAGAATTGAAAATGCGCAGTGTGATTTAGCTTCGCTAACTCAGGTTTAGACTTGAGGACTGGATCCAGATATACTTTCCTATGCTGTTGTAAACATTTTTCTCTTTTCTAAACTACTATAGTGGTTTAAAACGTAAAGAGATGAACATCAATTATGAGGGAGTCTAATATTTATTAACCTGTTGTCAAGGCGTTTTACAATGCAACAACAAATACCTGATTCACATTTTGTTATTTTTGTCTCCTGAAAAATCTAATAATTTCAGAATGATGAGGGCAACAAATGTATAGATGTGCTCTACACAATTGATCTATGTATTGTGATGAATTTTACGAGCCCCAATAAATTGATTAAAAAAAAAATGTTCCATAGAGTTTTCGTGACCTTTCAGAAATAGATTGCCAGCTCTTCATTCTGACGCACTTCAAGGGGGTTCAAACCATCAATTGTTCAATCAATAGTTGACTACAATAAAGAAGAAAGACTTTGGCCCCACATCAGATAAGGGAGCCATGGAAAACCTTATGCATAGCTTCCAAACATTGACAGGCACTAATGGCCTAATGAATGGAGGTAGAACATTGTCAGAGAGAGTGCTAGGGGAGGGATCCCTCAGATGGTAGGGCACTCAAAATGTGTCTAAGAAGGAGCTGATTTTTCACAGTGGAGTCAACGTGAGTTGGAAAAGCTTGTGGAGTGAAGCTTTGGGGATCTTCATTTGCTGATGGGTCACAACTCAAGGTAAGGAGAAGCACTTGCTTATGTGTCCAGTATGAATCTTAGAAAACTTGAAGTAGTCAAAAATGAGATGGAATGCATACAGCACTGCTGAGCTGAAATGGAATGGTATTGGCCATTTGGAATAACACAATAAAATGATTTCTATGTTGATAATAACACATTCAAGAATGGCATTGCATTCATTGTCAAAAAGGGGTATTGAAAAATCATGAAGCATAATGCTGTCTATGATAGGATTGTAGCTACCCCACCCAAATGTTGGGAGCATCTCAAGAACAGATTTGACACATTGAACACTAATGACAGCAGACCTGATGAGCTGTGGGAGGACATCAAGAACATTATTAATGATGAAAGGCAAACATCAAGGTGGATGTCAGAAGAGAATTTGAAATTTGCTTTTAATGATAAAGTAGCTAAAGCAAATGGAAGAAAGGATGGTGTCAAAGAGTTGAATGATAATTTCAAAGCGAAGCTTAAGAAGACATAGCAAAGCATAATAATGAAATGTGCAAATACCTAGAATTAGACATCCCAAAGGGAAGAACATGGTCAGTTTATCTTAAACTGAAAGAACTAAAGAAAAAATTCAAAGCTTGAGTTGGAAAATTGAAATATTCTTTGGACAAAATATCGAATGATTCTGGAATCATCAAAAGAAGATGAAAAGAATACATAGAGTCACTGTACCCCAAAGAACTGGTCGACATTAATCCATATAGGAAGATACTAAATGAGCAAGAACCAATGGTACTGAAGGTGAGTTCAAACTGCATTGAAAGCATTAGCCAAAAACATGACTCTAGAAATTTATGGAATATCAATTGAAATGTTTCAACAAGTTGATGAACCACTGGAAGCATTCACCTGTCTGTGCCAGGAAAGTTGGAAGACCACTTCTTGGCCAACTGACTAGAGGAAATCCATATTTTAAGAAAAGTGATCCAACAGAATACCCAAACCATGGAAAAATATCACTGATATTACATGCCAGTAAAATGTTGTTGAAGATCATCTAATAAGGGTTTGCAGCATCACATTAATGGGAAGCTGCCAGATTCAAAAGAGAATTTGGAACAAGGGATATCATTGCTGATGTCAGATTGATCTTGGCTCAAAGCAGAGAATATCCAAAGGATGTTTACTTGTGTTTTATTGATTCCATCAAAGCTTTTTACTGTGTGAATCATAGCAAACTATGAATAAACTTGAAAAGAATAGGAATCCTAGAACACTTCATTGTGCTTATGTGGAATTTATACATGGATCAAGAGGCAGTTTGGTGAAGAGAACAAGGGAATATTGCTTGCTTTAAAATCAGGAAGAGTATGCAACAGGGCTGCATGCTCTGACCATACTTATTCAATCTGTATGCTGAGCAAATAATCAGAGAACAGCCACAACCTGGATTGTATGAAGAATGTCGCACCAGGATTGGAGGAAGGCTTATTAACAGCCTTACATAAGCAGGTGACACAACTTTGCTTGCTGATTTATATCTTTTCGTATCTTAAACCATGCAGTGTCCCCTTGCTCTGCTCTAAGGGCTACCTCATGGGACATGCACAGTTTCAAATGAGCAGAATGAAGTGTTCTGGTATTTCCATTCTTCTCAATGTTATCCACAGTTTGTTATGATCGACACAATCAAATACCTTTGCAGATTCAATAAACTATAGGTAAATGTTTTTCTTGGTATTTCCTGCCAAGATCCATCTGAAGTCAACAATTCTATATCTCATTTTAACAATATCCACTTCTGAACCCAGTTTGAATTTCTGACTGCTAATTCAGACAGCTTATTACTGCTGCAGCTGTTGTTCCATGGTCTTCAGGAAAACATATCTGTAATTATGCTATAATAGAAATAGCAAATGATGAAGTATATTTTCCATTTTAAATATTAATTGTGGTTCGATGTAATGCAAATTCCACTATAAAGTATCCTTCTCTTAGGTGTCGACAGTTTCATAATTCTTAACTCCCTGCATGAGAATGTGATAGGAACAGTCTAGTCCACTCTCATATAGACCATTGTATCTTTCACAGCAGGAATCCTCTTTTCATCTCTTGCTCTCTGTTACCATCCTGTCCCCTTCGGCTCCCCACACCCCACACCCCTCTACCTGATATCCTCTATCCCCAACTTTCCTTCCAAAATCAACAAATCCAAAAGTCAACTCTATGGAGGTCATTTATATGTTTAATGCCAATCATTTGTACATTCCCCCACTGGATTTGTCACATGTAAGGTAATTTTTATGAGAGATATGTAAAAAAATAACAAGAAATAGATTTTCACTAAACTAACCGGTTCTTCATACAAATTATAAGAGGGAAAAACTGAAAGTTCCTTTTGCTTCTTTTCTTCCAGGGGTTTACGCTGGACCATAGCTGGCCTGTGTCACTCCACATGGAGCAAGATTTTCATGCGGCTCCAAGTTTCCAAACGAAAATTTCTGGAAATATTTTGTAAGAAGAACATCCTCCTTCATATGTAACCTGACAGTTTATTCACATAGGTCTTATAACCTGGCAGACACAATTTGAGATCCTTGAAATCAGAGACTGAATGTTTTACATCGATATCATCAGTGCCTTCAGTATGCATGTCACGGAGCAGGAACCAAAATAGCTGTTAAAATAAATCAGTATCCCTGAGAATGGCCAGATATTTCATGATTTTCACATTAATCTCCATTTCTGATGAACATAACTCAAAAAAAAAAAA
>NW_022111379.1:24792632-24794056 GCF_000313985.2 Echinops telfairi
AAAGGGCATATATACAAGCCTAACTACAGCCATGTACATATATAAATATATTTAAGATTAAGGGGGGAACGGACCTAGATGCATTAATTATTGGTTTGGTAGTAGGGTGGCAGGTGGACATTGGGCCTCCTCATGCGCACTCCCCTAGTACAAGAGCCATCCGGTAGATTCTAACTCGTAGTGACTATAGGACAGGGTAGAACTGCCCTTTGAATGTCAGTGACTGTAAGTCTTTACTGGAGTAGGAAACTTTATCAAGGAAACAAAATCAACCTAGTGTTCCCTCATGTGATCTAGATTAAGTGATCATGTTTTATTGACTATGCAAAACGTTTCACTATGTGGATAAAAAAAAAAACCATGCATAGCCTTGAGATGAACAGGAATTTTAGAACATTTTATAGTCTTCATGCAGAAGCTACACATGGGTCAGGAGGCAGTTGTGTGAGCAGAACAAGTTAATATTGCATGGTTTAAAATCAGGAAAAGTGTGAAACAGGGTTGCTTCCTCTAACCATACTTAGTCAATCTGTACATTGAACAAATAAGTAAACACAAAAGCTGGCTAATATAAAGAAGAATGTGGCATCAGGATGAGTGGAAAATTTATTAACAATCTGTGACAGATAGATGACACAACCTTGTTTACTGAAAGTGAGGAGGACTTGAAGCACTTGCTGATGAAGATCAAGAATTGCAGCCTTCAGTAGGGATGGCGACTCAATGTAAAGATCAGAACCCCCACACTCAACAAGAGTGAACATCATGATAAATAGAGAAAAGATTGAATGGTAAGGATTCTTGGATCTACAATCAATGCTTAGCAGCAGTCACAGATCAAAGATGCATTGCATTGAGGAAATCTGCTGCAAGACCTCTTTAGAGTACGGAAAAGACAAGAGATTTCTTTGAGGATTCAGGTGCACCTGACCCAAGCAATAGTATTTTCAATCACCTTAAATAAACTTGGAATTTGGACATTGAATGAGGAAGACTGAAGATTAATCCACTTATTTGTATTATGGTGCTGGTGAAGAATATCAACAATACCTTGATTGCCAAAAGAAAAAAACAAATCTGTAAAAAAGGCCTATAAATAGTTCTATGTCTGTCTATTGCTCCTCATGAATGTTTTCCAATAGAGTCTGATGAGATGCCAAGCGCTGCCACAGAAGTCTATTTTTGGGATTCCTTGGGTACTTCATTGCTTTGCTACTCTTATTTCTTTTTATATTGAAATTTATTTATTTTATTTTATTTATTTATTTTAATAGTTTTTTTAGGGGCTCATACAACTCTTATTGCAATCCATACATACATCAATTATGTAAACCATATTTTTGCCAAGCATAAAGCAATTATGCCAAGCATTCATTGCCCTCATCATTCTCAAAACATTTCCTCTCCACTTAAGCCCCCGGCAT
>NW_022111379.1:24794721-24797028 GCF_000313985.2 Echinops telfairi
TTTAAGACCCCAGACTCTATATCTTTTGATAGCCGGCACCATCAGCTTTCTTCATCACATTTGATTTGCTACTCTTGCTGTCTGTTGTGCTCCCATTGTGTTCTGTCCTGGTGTGGGAGGGGTGTCAAACCAGGCACACTTCCCATGCTGTATCTCCAGTGCTGCCCCTGCTAGCAATATGGTTCAGTGAGTAGACACCATATCTCATGGTGGGGCTGACCCTATAATCCTCTCTGTGCATTGGCTGCTCTGAGTAGGAATGTCATCCTTGGGGCTTGGTGGACCGGGATGATGCCCTTTCTCTCTCTCTCTGTCTCTCTCCTTCCCTGTTAGCTTGCTCCTGTGTGATCTGAGCAGATAGGTCTTCCCCTCTCCCCAGGCTGTATCTTCAGTGCTGTCCTCTGTAGTGCATTCTTCTGAGTAGGAGGTCTTCTGGGATTGGGGCCAGCCACGCAGACCTCTCTGTTAGTTTGCTGCTTTATGTTGGTGTGTTGCATTCAAGGCTTGGTGCCCAGGTTGAGGTCTGGTCCCTCTCTACCTTTCCAGTGGAGACATAAACAATACCACCCCCATGGGTGGGTTAGTGCTCTCTGTTGCCCCAATATCCATGATACAAAAGGTAATCAACTTCACAACGGGATCTACTTTGAGCAGCCATAAAGTTGCAAGAAGATTAAGTTGAAATGCCACCCCTTACATTATTGCCTCGATAAAATTAAAAGGAAGTTTCCTTGGGTTTGTGGCCTAGATTACATAAAACTGAATGCTGTTGAGAAGTCAGCTTGCTTTCTGGTGAGTCTAGATCCTGCATATGACTCATCAACTTTGAATTCTTTGGACTTTAACCAAGTTTCTGTCCATTAACTGCTTATCCTAGGAGCCGTCACTGCCTACCATTTGACCTGCCATCTAGTCTGTTGACTTTGGATTCATTTGCCTCTTTGGCCAAGCCTGACCTGGTGAACCTGGATTCATCTGCCTCTGCAGCAACCACCCTTGGGTTCATCAACCCCCAAAGCTATTCAAGTCAGGGAAATCCTCTAGCTTAACAAGTGACACAAATACATATATCCTGCCAAACCTACACCGGACTTGCCTGCTACTACAAACATGTGAGCCTTATTTTTCATATAAATCTCTTTCTCTAAAAGTTTTGCTTCTCTAGAGAACCCAGCCTAAGAATATCCGGAGAGTTTAGAATATTTTATAACAGACTACCTCAGATTTCACTCAGTGGGAAACATTTGGATAATTAGGAAAAACAGTAAATAGTAAACATGTATATCTTCCTTTATTCTACTTTAGTTTTATAATCGATTTAGCATAATGCTATTTTTCTTGATGTGAGAGAAAAATATGAAAATTCAAACATATTAGAAGGTATACATATGCATATATATACATATATATACACATATATATAAACATATACACAGTGAGACTAAGGTGTAGAAAGATAAACCAGTTTTTGTTAAGTCATCCAAATTGGTCAATGGTTTTTCAGTATTAAAATATACAATTAAATTAGAAGGCTTCGATGTGGCTACTTTCATACCTTTGGGCATGAAGTATCAACCATTTTTCACTGAGCTGTAATCAACAACAGACAAGTCATTCCAGATGCATACATCTGGCCCAGGGGCATTTATTTTCAAAGTCTAATCAGTCAAATTCTGGCAGAATCCTGAAGGCCGTGAATAGCCTGCTTGCCTGGAAAGTTGGTTAAGAGAAATAATTTATTTGCATTTTATTGTTGTTATTTTAATGTCACTGCATGGCCAGCCTTAAAATAAAATCATCCATAATTTTAGTCACAAGCTTTTAGTATACCTCCTTCTAGCATGGCTTTGTGTGTTTTCCTTACTTCTGCAAATAAAAATCACACATAATTCTAGCTAAAAGCTTTGTAGTGTTCCTCCTTCTAATGTACTGCTTTTCTTAGATTGCTTTAGTATAATTAAAATGTGAGTATTCTTTGGAATTTAAGTGTAGATTTGGAAACTTACAAGTGGGGTTCCAAAAAGTTTTGGCAAAATGGAATGAAAAGACAATAGAGTGTTTCCAGAAAAAAAAAAATTGGAGATATAAATAATAACCTCCCCTTGGGTGGGTTAGCGCTCCGTGCCCCACTACCCATTTCTTCCTTATTTTCATCATTTTTCTGTTCCCTTTCCCCATCTCCTCCCCAGTTGTCTACCATGTGCATCCCTGCATTTGATCTGGTCCCTGCCATACTACCCGGTCCTCACCCCAAGAATGTTTGTATACAGTAGCTTTTTCCCTATGCCCCTTTTGCATTTTTTTTAA
>NW_022111379.1:24798955-24820124 GCF_000313985.2 Echinops telfairi
TTTTGAGAATGATGAGGGCAATGAATGTACAAATGTGCTTTACACAATTGATGTATGTATGGATTGTAATAAGAGTTGTATGAGCCCCTAATAAAATGATTTAAAAAAAATTTGAAGCTTCCTTGTACCATTCCCTGTTCTTTTTGTTCTATGGGAAGTAATTCTGTTGGACAAAATTTATTTCCCAATTATCTATATTCAAATAAAAAGGAAACGTTGATTATCAGTTAGTGACTCAAAGTGCACGTGGTTATACTTTCAGGCATTATTCACACTCACAGCAGGTAAGCAGTTGCAAAGCTAGACTGTGGAATGTAATTAGGAAGATAAGTGTGGACACTGATCTAAGTCACAATTTTCAATCCGTATTGTTGTTGTTCATGGAAGCCGATATTTTCAAATCCAACTCTATGAGACACATGCCTAGTTTTCAAAGGATCTGGAATTGAGAAAGCTAGAAAATAATTTTATAACTATCACCATAAATCACAACTGAAATATGAAAAAAAACCACAAACCTATCTCAATGCTATGTAGTTTAAAAGTCTAAAAATAAAAATTATATATATATATATATATATATATATATATATAACCATCATTAAAGAATTGAGAGCACATATGCCATATGAAAATGTGCAGAAATGCAGAAATATGATATCTAATATGTGGCTACTAAGAATTTAGAATGTGGCTGGTCTGATTTTAATTGAGCTCAGTTGTCAGTATAAATACAGATAATGAACCAATTAAAATGTAAAAAAGTGAATTATCATTTATGAATCGTGTGTTAATGGCATGTGTTTTATTTATTGGATTAAATAAAATGCATTAATAAAATGTTTCTGTTTGTTGTACATTGTATGTTGCTGTGATACTAGCAGCTATGTCACGACTATTATAAATCATAGCAGAGTCACCTGTGCTAAACAGATTTTAATTCTAATACTAAAATAGATTAGGAAGAAGGGAAAGACAGTAAATTCTGAGCATCTGGTTTGCAGAAGGCTATAGATGACAGGGAAAGCCCAAAATCTATTTGCAGAATCCTTGTCTGAATTAAGACTCCATTGAATTCCTTATGGTTTTTGATCCAAGCCAAACTCACTTCTGACTCATGGAAACCCTGGAAGACAGGGTCGAATTTCCTCTCTGGGTTTCTGAGACTATAACTCTGTATGGGACATGAAAACCTCATCTTTCTCCCAAGGAGTGCCTGGTGGTTTCAAGCTGTGCACCTTATGGATAGCAACCCAATGAACAAGGGCTGTCACTAGGGCTTCTGACCTTTGATGAGGCATGAACATAGTCTTGCCCTCAGACAGTGTGCATTGGAAGATGAATTATCTCCACTCCTGTGACCAGCCCCAGGTGGGGCAATGTCCCTTGGGGGCTTACCTGGCTGTGTCCATGATGGAGATTGCCATATTGGGTGTCACATAGTCATGAGTCATTCCCTGAGAGCCTCAGGGAAGTCACTATGCCAATATCATAAGCTCCTCTGCCTTACATTATGCCTGTCTCAAAGTCATGGCCTCAATCCTGATCCAGGGGACCCATCGGCAACTATGTTATATTCATTTGCTACCAACATTGTTGAGGGACAGTTTCCTCTGATCGCCTATAAACTTCTAAAATCGATGTGTTGTAGTAAAGCCATGGACATCATTATGATTTCATGATGATCTGTTCTGTGAATGTTCACTTAATTCACAATAAAAAACTTTTTTTTAAGGAGTAAGAGCTTATTCAACGCTGAGGTTCTGTGAAATGCTCTGCGAAGAATGCTTCTAGAGGAAAAATAAGACTCAAAAACCTGAGTTCTGGGTGTCCCCTGAGGAGCACAAATCTCTTCCAATTACACCTGGTGTTTCAGAGGGAGGGATCCACACACACACACACACACACACACACACACACACACACACGCACGACCATGAATTCTCAAGACTGGTTCTTGGGGCCTTCTCCCCAGGGCTCCATTCTTCAGTGGAGACAGGAAAAAATGAGCTGAAGCCTCACTCCACATCTCCCGCTAAGTAACATCACAGAGGACGCGCATACTTCTCCCCCAACATACCTGGGGTGGGGGATTGAGGATGAGATGGGGAGGAACAAATGTGATTGAACTCAATTGGGAAAATTGACAGGCTCCTGTGCCCTGGGGTTGCGAGAATCATGGCCACTCGTTGCAGGATGACTGTGGAGGGAGATGCAGATCAGCTAGACTCTAGCTGCTAGAGGCTGACTCTCAATGGCCAATGGGAACTTTAGGGATGGACTGTAGCAACACATTTCCAGAATTCTCAGGGGGTGAACAAGCCTTCGGGGAGTTCAGAATTAGGTGGACCAGTGTCACAAGCAGTGGAAAGGGGTGGTAGAGATCAACACAGGAGACTTTTTTTTTTTTCTTTCTCTTTTTAACATTTTATTAGGGGCTCATACAACTGTTATCTCAATCCATACACACATCAATTGTGT
Source organism: Echinops telfairi (assembly GCF_000313985.2). Lineage (NCBI taxonomy): Eukaryota > Metazoa > Chordata > Mammalia > Afrosoricida > Tenrecidae > Echinops > Echinops telfairi. Next base: position 24,801,437 of record NW_022111379.1, read on the forward strand.
AAAGCGCATTTGTACATCGTTTCTCAAAACATTTTCTCTCCATTTAAACCCCTGACATTAGGTCCTCATTTTTCCCCTCCCTCCCCGCTCCCCCCTCCCACATGAGCCCTTGATAGTTTATAAATGGGTATTTTGTCATATCTTGCCCTGTCCGACGTCTCCCTTCATCCACTTTTCAGTTGTCTGTCCCCCAGGGAGGAGGTCACACACAGTTCCATGTAATCGGTTCCCTCTTTCCTACCCATTCTCCCTTTACCCTCCCTGTTTTGCCACTCACACCACTGGTCCTGTAGGGCTCATCCGTCCTGGATTCCCTGTATTTTCAGTTTCTATCTGTACCAGTGTACCCACAGGAGACTTTTGACTGCTTTTATTCTCATACTCAGTGTTCAAAGCGGCAGTACTTAGTTGTCTGTTGTGACATACTCAAATAGAGTATACCTGGGCCCTGTTGGACATTCAAAGTCAGTGAATACCACCTGGATGAATGAGGGGGGCATGTCGTGAGTATGCTTTTTTCTCTTCCTTCATGTTGGTTGTGTTGCTAATTGCCTAGCAATTCCTGGGCACTTGAATCCTAACTTGAAACCATGATTTAACTGGAGAAATATTTAGTGATAATTTCTTGCCTTCAGCTCCTGCCTGAGGTAGGCTAGTGCCAAATTACTTGGCCATCCTTGATGCTCTGGGATGTACAAATATGCAGGGATTGCGATTTGACTGGAGACAAATATAAAGAGAACACTGCCATGACTCAGAAGCAGTAGCCGATCTCTGTGCACATGTGGAAACAAGGGAATATGGCTTAATTAACTGGATTACATGCTCGAGAGCCCAGTTTCATGGCACCCTAGTGGTGCATGCTGAAACTGCAGTAACTGACCTCGAGGCATGGAGATTTCATGGCTTCTCTGCTGATTTTGTTTTATAGATGGGTACTGGGGGATCTGTTCCCCATTATATCCTGTCCTTATCTTCTTCCCTGACCCTGTGCACCATTCACAGGTTGAACTGTGGGAGTGATTGCATCCAGACCTCTCAGAAGAAGAGATTACAGACAAGCAGCCCTGAGAGCTGGTGGTGGTGGTGGTGGGGGTGTCTTTCACTGCCACCCCGGGACTGATAAGTGCTCCACAGGAAACCCTACCTCAGACCCGCCACGCTCTTTAAGCCAGTAAATGCTTTTATACCATTCCTGTGTTTAAAGTAAACTAGCACCCATGCCTGTCAGTCCTAAGATTTCCTCTTTTCTAAACTTCCCATGACACTAACCCACACCTCCAAGGGCACTGCCGTCTCACAGCCTTACCGCTGTCTCACCTCAACTGTCCACCTCTTCTGTTTCTTCCATAAATTCACAGGTTACTGATGTCTCTGTACCCAGTCTGCCAGCACAGGAATCACCAGCTCCATCGTGGGCCCTGAGTGGACAACTCCTTGCAACAGAGTAGGAAGGGTGTGGACCCAGAGCCCCACTCTGTGTCCCTTTTGCCAGCAGGAAGCAGCTAGAGATGTCATTGCCCAGTACCCCAAAGATTTGGGTCCATACCCCTTCAGGGGGGAAATGTTAGGTAGCAGAAGAGGGACTAGGGTGTCCACCACACATGAAGTGTAATACATACTAAAAGCTGTAGTTTTTTTAATCTTCACCCATAAATACTCCTTACTTTAGTAATTAAGGTAACACCGTCTTCATATAAAACAAAACAAAACTAACTCACTGCGTAGAGTTGATGCTGACTCATAGCAACCCTATAGGACCCGGTAGAACTGCCCCTGTGGGTTTATGACTCTATAACTCCTTATAGACCTAGAAAGCCCTGTCTTTCTCTCAAGGAATGAGTGGTAGTTTTAAACGATGGACCTTGTCCATTGGGTTAGTAACACAATGGGTAACCCTTGTGCCGTGGATCTGTATATGGAAGGTTGCTAGTGAGACTTCTTCCAATCCTAACAGTGTTCTTCTTCATATTATCCAGTTCTAGGATTACTTGCTCAGCATGTAGATCGATAAGTAAAAAGGATGAGGTTAAAATGAAAGGATGAGACCTTGAATACATCTTTCCCTACCACACAGAATTCCTGCTTGAAGGATTGTCTCTTCATGTATAATCTCTACAGGAGCACAATGAAATGATTTGGGATTCTCATTCTTCACAACACTACTAGTTATTTGTCATGATTCATCCAGCAATGCCTTCTCATAGTCAATAAAATACAGCTATACATGTTTCTGGTCTTCCTTACTTTCAGCCATGACCCATCTGATGTATTTGAATTTCAGTGTTAGTTAAGAATATTGACTTACTATGGACTACTAAAAGAACAGGAATACAAAGAATGCACCCAAGAAGCAAGGAGGGTATACTTTGAAAATGTCATCAGGAGGCACAACCCTCAGAGATGGCGACATCCTTGGTGAGTAGAAGGTGAGTGTAAAAGAAAAGCCTTAATAAGATGGATTGGCACCATAGCTGCACATTTTGGCTCACACGTATTAACTACCGGAAGAATGGCACAGGACTGGGTAACATTTTGGTTTGTTGTACACGGATAGAGTTAATCTGGGACAGAACTGACTCACTGACACCTGATAACAACATGGCTGTGGAAGCTAGGAGACAGCGAGCCCAGAGGTAGAGAGAAAGGCAAACAGGTCTAGTGGGAAGCACTGAGAATAGCAGTGTGTCTGGGAAGGTGATTACAACTGCCTAGGATAATGTTAAATCTTAAATCACTGGATAATTTTCACTATTTTAATTCAGACTGATTTTAAACGCTCCAAATCAGCAAACCCACGACGACCTTTTTACTGACCCTTTGCCTGCTTACTTCCTTGTCCATACCCATGCAAGATCACCACCTTTTGGGTAGATGTGTGAGCAGGTGCATGCATGGACCTGAAGAATGTGACCAGACAAGGCATTGGTCAGTTCGTAACCTGGAGACACAGACAGGCCAAGAACCCAACATCTTAAAACCTTGGAAAGAATTCTTTCAGCAGCAACTCTCTTGAGATCCAGATGCATTTCTTTTTTCCCTAGATGAACCTTGATGTCTACTTGTTGTTTATGGTTTGTGAGTCCATTCTTTGGTTCACAATATGAAGAATCCTGAACACACTAAAGCAAATGTAACATTTAGGCCCCAATATGGGGCCCCTCAACAGAACATCAAGCATGAGGACTCCTGCCCATACTTTTGCCTTTCCCTGCCCCTCTGGGTTTCCCTCAGGAAGAGGCCGGTTCTGCTTTGCAAAGATTGAAGCAAGGAACAGTGGAAACTCACCTAGAGCTTGCTCTCCGTCTCTCCAGCCGGCCTTTGCCTGAGACTTTTCCCTTTCCTCCTTTAAAACAGCCCATCTGACTCTGAAGGCTAGGAGGAACAAGTAACCAGTGGCCCACAGATCCCTGACACAGTTAGGTTGATTCTGTGGCAATATGCAAACATTATACTACAATCCCTGAGTGAAAGCCTAGGGAATTATTTGGATCTTGTTCCTGACTCAACGCATAACCATTATACCACCAATGTGGTAGTTGCATAGTCTGGTGTCAATTTGAGGATTAAGAGTTTAGGGATGGAGTCTAGCCTGTCAATCAGGATATAGTCAATGAGGCCTCTGTGTGGGCATGGCCTTTCTGTAAGGATTCTGGGAATTCCTGGATTTCCTCCTTGGAGGCAGGAAGTAGGCTCTCCTTGGAGACTCTCTGCCGACAAGCTCCACTCCCTTGGAGACTTTCTACTGACAGGACACATGGCGCTGTGTCCTGGGAGCTGGAAAAGCCCCATGGACCTAATCTGATGGAGCCAGACTTCTGGAGCTGGAGAAGCCATGTAGAGGCCCCTGCCAGCACTGAGAAGCTTACAACACCACTGAAACTAGACTTCTGGCCCACTGGCCTGTGATCCTCCTGTATTTGGCATCATTGCATGTGTTTCCTGATTCTGGAGAGGACTTTTTAGATTGGTATCAGACATATGGGCTAATAAAGGACTTCTGGACTTGATCTGGACTGGGCTGGGATGTTTTCTCAATATTCAATTGCTCTTGGATATAAACCGCTTTCTTATACACATCTGAGTGTCCATGGATTTGTTTCTCTAGTCTAACACAACCAGGGATCCTGCCTTAGTCTATTGGGGCTATAAAAATGCTTGAAAACAAAGTCTCTTCTAGAAACAAAGAAAAGTTTGCTCAAGCTCCACACTGCCCCCTGGAGGTGAGAACAGGAGACTTTGTCACCCGAGTACATGTGCCCATTTCCATCTCTCACCTGAGGCAAATTAAGACACCTTTGTGAAAGTCCTCAGATGATTCTGAAAAGTATATAGACCCTGTCTAGGGACTGGTCCAGATTGTTTACCTTTCTGGGAATTCCTGGATTTCTTCCTTGGAGGCAGGAGATGAACTCTCTCTCTCTTGGCTCACTCCCTTGGAGACTCTCTATGGACAAGACACATGGCACTACTCTGATAGACCCGTGCCCTGGGAACTGAAGGAACTGTGGAGTCTCCTGCCAGTGATGAGATGCTTTCAGTGCCATTGGATCTGCAAGATTTCCACCCCACTTGCCTGTGATCCTCCTGAATTCTGCATCAGTGCATGTGTTTCATGAGTCTGAAGAGGACTTTATAGATTGGTATCAGACATATGGGTTAATACCGAACTTATGGACTTGGTCTGGACTGATCTGGGATGTTTTCTCAAGTTCCATTTCTCTTGTATATAAACTTCTTTATTAAACACATGTGATTGTCCTGGATTTATTTCTCTAGTCAACCCAGACTAAAACCACAGCACAGGCAGCCTTGGTCAACTCTACCACTTCAACTGATCCAACAGGACGGAAAGGCAGTCCTTCTTGGCATCTGCTTGTTTCATTATCCTTGGGAACCTCAGTCATGTATCAATGTCAAGGAGGGCAGGCCAGCTGATTGATTTTGTGCGTGACAAGACTGCCACTTGTTCTGCTCTTCTCTCCTGCTCCAGTCCTCTCTCTAAAAGTAGCACCTTGGTCCAGAAAAGACTGGTAAGCCTTGACTCGGTTTTCCCCTCCGTCTTTGAGCTGTGGCTAGAGAAAAATGCTGTTTTCTTAAGCCTTCCTGATTGTGCCAGAAGTCCCTACTTCCTGATTTGAAAGGGTGCTTTTTCCCAAATTTCAGACATTACCTATAGACTGGCGCTCCAGAAGAACTGGAGCTTCAGCCTCATTACTCCAGTGAACCTCTAGAGCACGTAGGACTTTTGTTTTAAAAAGATTCTCCTAACTCGGGGAAAGAACTATTTTGATTTACTTAAAAGAAAAATCAAAACCAAAACAAAACCACCCTATTATTGACAGAGGCAGTTAAGCAACCTGTTTGGGGGCAGATTTATTTATTTGTTTTGTTTGATTACTCTTCTTTTTCATTTGTTTGCTGGCTTTGAATGCCACCTAAATAATTTAATTATGTTTTTCATTGATATCAGTTTTGTATAAGAACTGTATGGAGAATTGTATGGCTACTTGCCATCTTTGGGCCTCATGTAATGAAAAATAATAAGTGTGCAACCTTAGTAAACTCAGTTGAACAAAGAGGAAACTTAACATCTTGCTGAATATGTCATTCCCTTCCCTTCTGTGTTAGTCTGGGTAGACTAGAGAAACAAAATTCACAGACACTCATATTTTATAAGAGAGAGCTTTATATGAAGGGTAAGTGCATATTAAGAAAGCTTCCCAACCCAATGCTGTCCAAGCCCATAAGTCCGACATTAGCCCATATGTCCAACACCAATCTATAAAGCTCTCCTCAAACTCACAAAACACACACAATGATGCCGACTGCAGGAGGAAAGCCGAGTCAGTGAATGTATAAGTATCTCAGCGCTGGCAGGGGTCTCCACACGGCTGCTCCAGCACCCAGGGCTGCATCAGGGTATGTCCATGTGGCTTCTCCTCAGGGATGTCTTGCAGGAAGTGAGCCTTGCCAGCTGAGGCTCAGAAGTAGCTAAGGCAGCGCATACTGATCCTACCATCAGAGAACAAGAGACAGGAAAGGCGAGGCTCACTGAGCCATTTATCTCTCTGCCTTTCAATTAATTCCACATGTGTTCATTGGCCAGGTTGGTACAATAAACCTTAACCGTCACACCTTCCAATGTGCAAGGTCTCTGAGTTCTTTAGGGCCAAGTGCTACAATTTATAAATACCACTATAACCAACAACTTGACCATTAATGCTATCAGTGATTAGACCCTTTCAAGGCCAGAAATGCTCTATTTACCTATTATATTTTCTTTATGAGATAAGTGGAGGAAACATTGAAAGACACTGACTGTGTGGCTATGACTGGTAATGGTAGTGTGAGGAATAAGCAATAGCTCTACTTTTGACCTATGTCAAGAACTAAAGTCCCTTTTTAGTGAAGTAGTCTTTCATATCTCCCTAATAGCACCATGAAGATTAGAGATTATCTTTATTTCAATCGCTCGCTCCTGATCCCTAGTGAATGGGTCAATGCCACCAGTAATTTCTCTGTTTCAGTTCTAGGGGTCATTTGTGCATACCAGGATATATGTTTTTGGGTAGGTTTGCCCAGTTCCCCACTCCCAATTTACTTTTGCCCACAAATGTTTATATTCTCTTTCAATGACTGATAGTTGCGCCTTTTGCGATGTCACCTTCCCCTACTGGGAACTAAATTGTCTTTCCTTTATGATCCTCTAGCAATTGGACGTTTCTGATTTTGACCTGGAAGGAATGGGTTTATATGGGCTTAATTCAGTATATTGCAACCATCTCAGTTTGAATGTGACAGGGATTATTATTATTTGTGTGTGTGTGTGTGTGTGTGTGTGTGTGTGTGTGTGTGTGGTCTGGGTTAGCAGCTGCCTTCTGTTCCATCAATAATTTGACAGAGACCATTCACTTGTTGGTCAATACCACTAGAATATACTCAGAGAAAATGCCCTCACTGCCACTGCCAGGGAAGATTATAAATCACAGGCATGATCTACACTACATCCTGGCTAGAGAAGGTGGTATATATGTCATTTGCTACCACCTCCTCTTGTTTCTGGGTGAACACTTGTCACGAATGGATACCACTTGAAAAGCAATAACGTGGTTGACTGAACCCATTCAAAGTCTTCTGTAAGAAATCAAGGAGAACCTTGGATTCTCAGAATTTCAGGGACTGCAATAATCTTGGTTCTCATCTATTGGGACTTTGCTTATATCTCCGGAAACTCTTTTGACTTTTCTTATTTGAGCTATGTCTTTTAAATTTTAAACAAAAGTTGTATCTTCCAGTGAGATAGTTAAGGTTTGTTGTGTCAACTTGGCCAATAAACACATGTGGGATTAACTGAAGGGCAGAGAGATAAATGGCTTGGTGAGACTCGTCTTTCTAGTTCTCAGGTCTCTTGCTCGGCTCACTTCCTGTGAGACATCTCTGAGGGCTGTTCCCTTTCATATCACTCCCCCTACAGCTGGAAGTAGTCAGTCATTGTCCTAACTCCCTAACAGTAGTTAGTGCTTCTATTCCCAAAAGGAGTGGGTGATTGAGAGATAAGAGACCGAGAACCCACAGGCAGAGAGGAAAAGAGACCCAATGGGAAGCACTGGGAGTGGTAGGATATCTGGAAGACCGATTTTGACAGACTAGGATCATTTTAAACCCTAATTCATCAAACAGAGGATGCCTAGGCTGATTTTAACTCAAAAGTAAAAAAGCCATGACTCTTTTTACTGCCATACCATCTGCTTACTAACTTGTCCTTACCCGTGCAAGACTATAGTGTGCATGACCCTTAGCAGATTCAGGTTTGGATGTGAAGAATGTGACCCAACCTGATATTGGTCCATACAGAACCTGGAGACACAGACAGGCCAAGTACGTCACATCCAATAAAAAACTCATAAAGAAAGCGGTTTCAACAGGAACTCACTGGCTGCACTGCATACTTTTCTTTCCTAGCTCAATCAACTTTGCATTCCACTTGCTGATTGTGGCCCATGAGTGCATTCTCTGGTTCACAATACCAAAAGCTCCTGAACACATCAAAGCAGGTGCAGTAATTGTATAATGATCCCAAACCTAAAAAAAAAAAACCTGTTGAGATTTTAAAAAAAGATGTTCTAAGATCTGAGTAAATCACAATATCCAAATCATTTAAGCAAAATAAGATTCCTTATGAGACATTCAATATTAAAATATGGAAATGAAATTAATACTGGTTTTATTGAAACCACACTCGGATTTCACAAAAATTAAAATGAATGTAGAGTGTGCTACAGTGTATTACTCAAGCATAAATACCCGGTAAAGTAGCAGAATTGGTAGGAGTACCCAGTGAGCAGCATCTCTGTGGAGTGTTGTAGAAATGTTCTCTTTTGATCTTGTGCTATTTATTTAGTCTCCCTGAAAAACTTTAATAATTTATGCATTGACTTTTATTCCCAACTCTGATACTTGATTACAATTGGAGAGGATACTGAGGAATATCAGTGTAGCTTCATATCTATTAGCAGCACTGGCCACTGGACATCACTGAGCACATGGTCTCTCCCAGAGCAACACTATGATGAACGTTTTCCCAAATGGAGAGACTGTTCTTTTTCATTAGCTTCCTTCATGTATCTTTTAAAGGTACTACCATAGGACATGCAACAATAAACAATTATTGTTCTGACTTTTCTGCATCATAATTCAAGGGTCATTAACTTTAATTGCTCCCCTATCTCAGTATTATAATTTGACATAAGATATCTCCAAATATAGTTTTCAAAAGATTCTTAATGAAAAGGTAATAAGTAGTATATCTTTCCTTATTAAGTGTTTGGGGAGAACACTGTTTCTCTTTAGCACGTAGTTTATACTGGTAAAAACAAATCTACATGTCCATTTTAGGTGCAACGAGTGAGTTTATTGAAAAGAACCACTTGTTATAGGTTTGGTCTCAGACATGTTTTATAAGGAAAATCATGCTATTAGAATATTGTTCATTGTTAACAATGATTCCTGATTTTCCCAAGAGGATAAAAAGATAGATATATTCACCATTTCCTCATTGGACAACTTATCTTCTCACTGTTTAAAAATCAAGATGCATGTCTTTGTTATTCAAAGACTTTACCATGCTTTACCACTAACTTCACTGCAATTCACCACAAAGTACTGGGGTTGATGGGCATGACATTAAAAGAAGGGAGAAGAATATATTTTCATTGTATTTGGAAAGTATCCAAAAAATTAAGCAACCATGTAGATATATTTCAGGACACAATCTTTACTTCTTTGAAGCATTAAAGCTGAATATACTAAAAACACATTTTTTTTTACAAAATATGAAATCTGCTAGCCATACTTACAGGCAGTCATAAATATGTATTTTCCATTGATGCAAGCATCTCTGTTCATGGAATCAAAAGTGGCCTTGAAGAATTGGTGTCCATATCTAAATAATACTGACTTTTTATCTGACATTCATAGTAAGAACTCCTGTCAGCCAACGTTCACCTTAATAATGGGTTCAGACAAATGGGCAAATTAATGAACAAGGTGGTCATTTAAAAAATGAGGTTATTTTGTCATTTACATACCTGGTATTTAGTACCAGATACTTATTTATAAGTACCTCATAGTTATTCCATATACATTCCTTTAAGATCTAGAGTTATTTTTCATCATGATTTCATTCAAGCACAAATTTACTTTCAATTCAATGAAGCATCAAAAATTCCTTAGAATAGAAGTAAATTTAATAAGGCCTAGTGTGCCTGTGAAATGATGCTTGACTTGTTCACCTCAGGCCACATCTTGTTATCGATCTGTTTATTGCTTCTGCCAAGAGAACACTGTCAATATGCCATTGCCAGAACCAGGCCCTCAAAACAGAAAACAGGCATTTCTTATTATTATTTTAATAATTTAAAGACAACTTTAGATTCCAGTCACATATTTGATCAGGCATTTATTATTATTATTTTAATAATTTAAAGACAACTTTAGATTCCAGTCACATAGTTGATAAGTAAGAAAATGTTCATATTTAAAGAAATGATATGTTTTCAAGAGCATGAGTTTAGTTTTTGCTTTTTTCTTATTTTGTTTGCTGTTTGGTGTCCAAAATCTTTCCAGGTAGCACATTCAATGCTCCACACACATCCTTGCCAAACGGGAGGCAGAGGGGGAGAGAAGAAAAAGATGCATCTACTATGACCTATCAAAGGGAAATTGTTCTATTTGATAGTGACAATTTACCTCCAGATTCTGTAGGAAATTAGCACTACAGAACTGAATCATACATATGATTATTTAAATTGAAGTAATTCTACATTTAGAATTTAAAATTAGAATTATTTAAAATTAAATAAAATGCAAAGTACAGTCCCTCATTTGGACAAGCTGTGGTCAATCTGAATCATTATATAAGACAGTGCACACATGTAGCATTTCAATCAAAATTATCTACAGTGTTGTTATAGAGTTATGCTCCTTATTCATGTGTGTACACTAGCATCACCTGCCAAAGAGGACTTTTAAAAAATCAGATGCTCCTGAAAATCAAGTCAGAACCTTTAGGGATCAGAACAAGTATTAGTAATTTTCTAACGTGCCATCCAGCAATTTCATTGGGTATCCAGGGATGAGACTCAGTTTCTAGGCAGTGAAAAATATGTTTACTGCATAAATATTTTACTATATCTCTCTAAGCAGCATTGAAACATGATAAAGTCTATCTTCTCTCAAAATCAAACAAAGAAACAAACAAAAATGCAAATTATAGCAATAATGCTGACAGCAGTAGTAATCGCACATTGCAATCCATATCTGATAATCCACCTTTCTCCTAGCTGGAAAAAGTTATCTTGATTTCCAATGGGAAGACTAAGCCTGAGAGCTATTGAAAGTTTATGAAAGAAATGCCTTCAGTTAAAAAATAGTTTCACTAAAATTCAAGATTTCAATATCCCCAGAACAGTGAAGATGAGAGTTAGTTTTCTTCTTTTTTGACAAAAGACAATCATATATTTCAAATGTCAAAGAAATTAAAACATAAACGCAACCACTTAAATTATCCAATGAGAATATTATTCTAATATTATGAGCTGAGTTATGACCAAAAAAATTTAAATTGTACATGTGGCATTGATTTATATGCAAAAAAGTGTTACTTCTTTCGTTTGAGAAGAAAGATTCTAACTATATTCTGAATATGAAAATTAGCTCTATGAATAAATGCGTTAATAGACTAAAGGTTAATTATTGTATTTTTCAAAAAGACAACTGAAGCATCCTCTACTTTGCAGTTTTAGGTGCTTCACCTTTTTAAGAATTAAGAGTTAATTAGAAGTCTAAAATTAAAATTGTTGCATTAATACAGGTTTCATTATGTTTCAAAGGAAAAATCTTAGATTGCATTGCTTATGAATAACATGATCAATATAAATATCATTTTACTCCAAAATATTTTTCCACCCAAACACTGGCCTTCATTACAAAGCTATTACATTTAAAAACAAATATAATGAAGTGAGGAAATAGGAAGAAAGAAAGAAGGAAGGAAAGAAGGTAAGATGAGAGGAAGGGAAAAGGAAAGGAAGGAAGAAGAAAAGAATCTCTTTGGATAATTTCATAATCAGTTAAAAAAATAATTAGGATGCACAGAGCCAAGAAAGATAAGCCCAAGGCAAGAGTGACCAAGGCATTGTATGTTATTGGAAATGGACTTTGTAAATACTGAGTACATTTATGCACTGCAGAGCATCCATTTGGACAACAGTTGTGCTCGTATTCATGTGATATCACATTGTAACAGAGTTCAGAAATCCCAATTGGAGAACAGGATTTAGGGAATGAAACAACTCCCTGTAGGCAAACATGTACATCTCATGTCTCTTGAATTGTGCTGTCAATTACATAATGGTATGAAACATATATAGCCTATAATACCTATGCCTTCATAGTCATTATTGAGACATGCTGTTGTTAGGTGCCATAGATTGGTTCTGACTCATAGCAACCCCAAATAAAACACTGCCCAGTCGTGAAGCATTCTCACAATCGTTCTTATGCTTCCGTGCATTGTTTGCAGCCGCTTGTCCAGGGTCTCTGGTGACCTGGAAAAGGCTCTGAATTTGAAACCTCTCCCTTCCTCGGTTCTTCTCTTGCTCACAAGAAAGATTTCAGGTGAGGTGAGGGACAAGATTCAGACAAGAATCAGAGAAAAGGTTTGAACAGAAAGAGGGAGTTTATTGGAGGGGGATATTTTGAAAAAGAAGCCTAAAGGGCCGTTAGCTGGTTTAAAAGGCCTGGAAAAATGTAATGCTAGCCCTTACATTGGCTAATGGTGGACTTCCCACCAAGTGCTGATTCTCTGGTTCCCCACTCCCCTGCCTTTGACGTTTTTAAAATAGACAGGATAAGCAATCCTAAGGAGACAGCAATAGGATCAACAGTTCTGGAGCACATGGGAAGGAAGGAGGTAGGGAGAGGGGTGTGATGAGCCAGTAACGACAGGGAGAGGAATAGTAAAAGATCAAAAATTGATGGTGAAGAGGGTTCTGATAGGTAGGCTTATTGTGCCAACCTGGCCAATAGGAACATATGGGATTAATAAGGTGGCAATTTGATTGGAGGACAAAGTGATAAATAACTTGGCAAGCCCACCCCTCTCTCTCTCTTGCTCTCTGGTATTCGGACCAGCATGTGGCTGCCTTAGGCTAGTTCTCTGCCTCAATTTATGTGCTACACTACCTAGGGGACACCCAACCCATGGATCGTGTCACTAGAGCTTGAGGTTCCTTCGAGACCTGCTTTGCTACACTGCTGGTGTATACATCCTTGAGCTTGGGACAGTCAAGTCCTGTCGTCTGGCTGACTGTTGGTGACTTGTTCTGCTGTTTGCTGCCTGTGGCCAAACTGCCTGTATTGCTCTATGGGAGACTCAGCTGTCTGCTACCTTGACCTTGGACCAAGCAGCCCTCATGGGTTGAAGAATTTCCAGTATATTAACTGTTCCATGGAAATGAGTCAAACTGAGCCCTCTGTATTGCTGTGTGGATTAATTAGCTGTTATATTCCTCATGCTGTATATATCTATCCATATATATTCATAAGGGTCCTGGTTTTGTTTCTCTAGAGAACCTTGTCTAACACAAGGGTGTAGTGTTATTGGCCATGTTTGATCAATTGAAATATATCCGAGAAGAATTACTGAGAAGTGAGCAATTGTTAAACATGACAGTGGGGCAGGAGGAAAGAAAAAGGGGAAATAAGAAAGTAAAAATTATACATATGGGTATAAACAGAGATATGTATATATGTAAATATACAAATATATAAATATAAGTTTATCTGTCTATAATTATAGACATATAGAGACAGATATATATAAACACATGTGTCATATATATATATGCTTTGGGTCTCTACGTAAATTTTACCTCAGTAAAAGAATAGGTTGTTCTAATAATGAGGAACTGCATGATACTCATCTTCCTAATATGATCACTGAAGACAATATGGGTGAATAAGCAAATGTGGTGAAGAAAGGTGATGGTGCCTGGCTTTTAAAATATACGATGTATGCGTTCTTAAAGGCTTGAAGTTAAGCAAGTTGCCATTGAGCAGAGAAGCAACAAAGTCCATATGTAAGAAGCACACCAGCCTGTATGATTATGAGGTGTTGATGGGAATAGGTAACCAAAGTTCAAAAACAAGCAATCAAATTGACCCGAAGGAGCATGGACAAAGTGGAGACCCAAAACCTACCTGTAAGATAATTAGGCAGTCCGTCACAGGAGGGCCACACAGAAGGAATAATATATCCAGGCTGTGGTATAACACTGAAGAAACACATAGCTGTCCTAGTTCTTTAATAATTCCTCCCCTTACTATTATGAGCTTTATTTTCCTGCATTAATCTTGTTAGATCTACATATGTTCATTTGTATAATCAAAAGGGCATTTTTGAGATCTCCATATGAAGTGGCAGGAATTAGCTCAATGTAGTAATTACAAATTGGGCTATGATCCACATGGCTGGCAGTTCAAAACCACAGAAAGTTCCTCGGGAGAAGACTGAGGTTTCTACCCCCATAAACAGTTATAATCTGGGAAGCCTACAGTGGGTCAGTATTGACTCAATGGCAGTGAATTTTGGTTTTTATATGAAATGGCAGAGGCAGAGACTAAAGCCACAAGAGACTAGAGTCCTGAGACTATCGAGCAGAACACAGGAGCCAACGCACGGAAATCATGAGACAGAACAGAGGAGCAGTACCAAGACTGTGGGATGGGGAGGATGAGCCACAGGTGTGCTTCCTGGAGCCACAGGTGTGCTTCCTGGTTCATGGAGGCAGAGGCCCAATTATGACATGGCTGAGAGCCTGAGGACCAGAGAAAGACTTGGCTTCTGGTTAAGGATATGTATTACTTGGACCAGTGATTGTATCCTTAATGTTTACCAATTCTAAATGGTGTCCGGGATGATATAGTGGTTACGTGTTGAGCTGCTAACCTCAAGTTCAGCAGTTTGAAACCACCAGTGTCTCCATGGGAGAAGGGCTAGGTTTTCTACTCCTGTAAAGAGTTACAGTCTCATACACTCACGGGAGAAGTTTTACCCTGTCTTATAGGTTTATTATGCATCAAAATTGACTTGATGGCAATGAGGTTTTTTTTAAAAAACGTTCCTAATTAAACTCCATAATTTAAGTATTTTCTGAGTCTTGTGTGGCAATTGCAATGAATTATCAAATAGCATAGAAGTATAAGGCCGAGGGAGAAACAGTGGTGTCAGAATAGGGTAAAGAAAGATGGAGCATGGAAACATGCCTGATGCCAGCCTGTTGGCAAAAGGAAGTCAGATAATATCCCCATGCTGTTTTCATAGTAAACACGATGCATAATTTCATTAACCCACATCAATCAAAGTTGATTTTTACCTGGTGTAATAATAGCCCCCACAATGACCCCCTTGGCAGATCTTTTACTGTACACTGCCACTTGATGCACAATGCTGTCATGGTCTACATGGCCCTCAGTGCAAATAAATGAATGTGTCTCACATGGGCTCCAGGTCAATTTTTAATTTTCTCAATCTTTCTACGTAGGGAACTACTAAATATTGCTGTACTGAACTGTACTTTCTGTCCATAAAGTTTACCACATTTGTTAAGTGCATGCTTTGACCTAAAGGCAGCAGCATCGAAATTGTTTATCACATATGTCTTGAGTGTTGTCTGATTTTTCTACCGAAAATAATACAACGAAGTGCAGTCTGACTTCCAAATGCAGCACAGCCAGTGCTGATGCTAGCAGCGACAGGAGGCCGGGAAGAACCTGCGATTTGGCTGCAAAGTAAAGGACATGAAACAATACAAAGGAGGAAAGTAGGTGAATGCTATTGCTTGCAATTTAGTCTTGTTACACCGAACAATCATAATGTTCCTCAAAAACAATAGGAAACACTACCCAAGCTATTAAAGGATTGTCTCCACTCAAATACCCAAGGCTACCCAAAAATATGAGAGGGAAGTATGTCAGATATGAAGAAATAGCTTGTGATATGGATTAAGGACCAAAGGCAAAAGTTTAATGTCCCTCAACATTATGCTGTGGCATAAGGCTTGTTTAGGATTTCTCAAAGAAAAGAGGGGCCAGACTACAATATCATGAGTAGATGATGTCCAGAGCAAATAATGTCCTATTTATAGAGCATATTGTGCATTTTACTAATTCATGTCTGTAGGGTGATTTCCATGCATCATCTACAACTTTTCTTTCAACCCAATACCAAATAAATATCTGTCTTTTGTCAATATTATATAACAGTGGTATGTAATGGGGGGAATAAAACAGAGACCAAGATCAACTTCAAAATTAACAAACAAAGGTATTACAAAATACTGTTTTTCTTCAACATGTATTAAAAAATATTACTTTTCTTCCACATGCCTTTATGCTGGAAATAATTACCCAGCATATTATTGGGAACTATTTTAGTTTTCATAGAAAAACATTTTTGATGATATGAAAATATTTATGAGAAGCTTTTTTTTAGAGTTCTACTTAATTATCAGAAATAGCAATTCCGCTCCCTCCAAACAAACTCACTGCCATTGAGTCAATGCTGACTCCTAGCGACCCCTGTGGGTTTCTGAGACTAATTATTTATGGGAGTAGAAAGTCCCTTCTTTCTAAACATTCTGGTCTCTGTAAACAATGTTACAGGTTTTCTGATCCTTGATCCAGCTTCAAAGTAAAAGTACAATGAAGCGCAATATTACCAATGTCCAACTAACAGACAACTTACATTTTCCTTTTATTTCTCATGTAAGCTTGTCCTCACTTTGAAACAATTGTCCTATTTATAAAGCATATTGTGCATTTTACTAATTCATATCTGGGGGAAGAAAGATCTTCATCACAATCACATTCACCTTCACTGAAAGTGCAGCTTTAAATCATTGAGAATCTCCATCCTTCTCTTGCACTAAAATGGTACTAAATAAGAACACTGTGCATCTATTTACCGTAGCTACAAATTGGACTGAAAGACACACTTTGAAATTGACTGCCTACATTCACAGTTGTAAGCCTCAGGTTAGCTCAAACTTTTCCTAGTTTCTAATTTAGGACATTGTGCCTTGGAAATTTGATATCTATTGTATAAATAGTGCATGTTCTTTTGTATACTCTAATAAAAATAATACATATTTATGTAATATAACAGCTTGTTTTGCTCCTTTTGGGAACAAGAACATTAATCCCGAACATTATCTTTGTAGGATATGTTGCTCCTTGTTAATATGTGGCCCTGCAGATATTTATTTAGCAGTGAATGGGGAAAAAAAACCCACAATGAATTTACCAGCTAAATCCAATGTTCCAGTTATACTCCTGTTTCATGCCAAAATATGAAAAATAAAAGACACAAATAAAATGTTAAGTGGTCAAAACAATTTAAGGAACTTAAACATCCATAGATTGTGGTGTCTACTTGGTTCCAATCTCCTATGGATACCAAAGGACAATTGTATACATTATATTATTTATTTTTCACAGCCATGCTATCAGCAGAGGACTAATGTGGCATTCTGAAAATAAGGAAAATGCAATCAGACCAAAGTCATTGAGCTAGTAAGGAGCTAAGTTAGAATTCAAATACAGTCTTTCTAACTCTCTAAAAATAATTTGATGCAAGAAATTGGTGGTGGTATTGGTGAGACAGAATTGAAAAGAACACAATTAACATCATCCTTAAATCTGCCATCTACATATGATTACACTGATAATTTTTTGTTCCTATATTTATTTATGATTTTGTAGAATCTCTTAAAAGTGTATTGATACTCTTTAATAGAGTTTAAATATACTTATTTTTATTTCAAATTATAAAGTGAATACTTTCCATGTCATTAAATGGTATTTTATAACATTTTTAAAGATATGAGTATTTCATTTTTCAGTTAATAGACTCAAAATGTTGCCACAATTCTATATGTAACTCAGCATGTGTAGATTTGATTAAAATGATCAGTTTTCTTCATTTTAGGGACTTTTGATTTCCTCCTAAGTGATCAAAATATATCAGTGAAGCTGTGCTTTCTCTCTGTACTACATATGCAGCCTTTCATAGGAAGCAGTTCTGAAGCAAGATGAAAGCATTTAGCGATTCAGAGATCTCACATCATCTGCAGCGAAAATACCCCAATTCATCGCCTAGACCCTAAGGGAGGGCAATCCTGTCCTGTCAAAACAAGCAGCTGGAGGCTGACTAGAAAACTTCCCTGGGGATTATCAAAGTGGACAGTACTTCCACATGTAGCTCGTCTTTTTTTTCTTCTTCTTTCTCCCAGCTTTAAAAGGACAGAGCATCTTATTTGGATTATTTCACCATTCACACTCACTGACACAGGTAGAGCTCTGGAGATCAGGGTAATATAGGACCAGATAGGAGAACATTTTATTTTGAGACCAATGGAGTCTTCATTGATATTCTTCTGTCCAGAATAGTGGAAAAAAGTTCTTACTCTAAAGAAAATAATTCTTTTTGAACATTTATTACTCATTCATTTCTTTGATCAATATTTCTTCCCTGAAACTACTTAGATCTCTATGGGAATGATGCAAAGAATACAATAGAAATCAAGTATTTTGTTTTCCTGTTTATTTTTCCTTCTACTAGACACAAAAAGATTTTGCCTTATTGGATTTAAGTAAAAATAACCCATGAACAGGCCCCTGGAGGAAAGAAAGCTAAATTATACTCTCTGCATGTAGAATATTTTGACAGTTGATTAAGAACCTCCAAAGGGAATTCTGAAAGTGCATATGAAACAGGTTGGAAGTGGGAAATTTTAAGGACTAACAGCAACATGAAGAAACTAATCAGCTAGATCTTAAAAAAATACACAGTTGACAATTCTAATTTAATATAAAGATATAATATAAAGATAAGGGAAAAGCCCACAGCAAAATTTTGAGATATATATATATATATAACATATATATGGCATAAACTCAGATACAATAAAAGAAACAAGGAAGCATGGCAAGATGCTTGCTTTACCTTATATCAAACTATTATAAAACCCACAACCTTCCTCTAGTTCTTAAACGCTTCCTCCCCCTAATTACCAGGACCCCAATTCTGCCTTGCAGACCTGGTTAGACCCAGATGATGCACAGC
>NW_022111379.1:24820431-24823855 GCF_000313985.2 Echinops telfairi
GAAGGGAGGGGGAGGGGAAAAAAGGAAAATGAGCTGATTCCAGGAACCCAAGAGGAAAGCGAACTTTGGGAATGATGAGGGCAGCAGATGTATAGATGTGCTTTACACAATTGATCTATGTATTGTGATGAATTGTATGAGCCCCAATAAATTGATTAAAAAAAACTATTATAGACATAAATTGGATACACTTTCTTCCATAATTCTCTCCATAATTTCTTCCATAATTCTCTCAGAGTAGTGTTGCATTAAGTTATTTATAAACTGCTGGTGCCAAGCACCAAGATTCTAATCTTAGTTCTGGCATCAAGGTACAGTTTCTGCATGAGCACAATGAAGTGGTCCGGAAGTGCCATTCTTCTCAAGAATGCCATAGTTTGTTATGACTCAATCAGTCATACACCTTGGCATAGTCCATAAAATACAAGTAAACATTCTTTTGGTATTCTCTGCTTCCATCCAAGATCATCTGGAATCTGCAATTACCTATGTTGTTTCATCCACTGTCCTTGTCTGAATTTATCTTTAATATCTGGCAGCTCACAGTCAATGTACTGTTGTAATTGTGGTTGAATAATATTTAGCAAAATTTTACTCTCATGTGAAATCAATATTATTGTTCTATAATTTGAGCATTTTGCTGGGTTGCTTTTCTTTGGATTTGCTACAAATATGGATGTCTTCCAATTAGTTGTTCAAATAACTGTCTTCCAAACTTCCTGGCATAGATGAGTGAGTGCTTTCATTGCTTCATCAGCTTGTTGAAACATTTCAGTTGGTATTCTATCAATTCATACAGCCCTGTTTATGGATAATATTTTTAGCGCAACTTGAACTTCTCCCTTCATACCATAGGCTCTTTGTCCTATGCTACCTCTTGAAATAGTTGAATGTTGACTAATTCTCTTTGGTACAATGACTGTATTCTTTCCATCTTCTATGAATGCTTTCTGAATCATTCAATATGTTGACCATAGAGTCTTTCAGGATAGTAATTGGAGGCTTGATTTTTTTCTTGAATTCTTTCAGTTTATGATATACCAAACATGTTCTTATTTTTGGTCTTTTATTCCTAGGTAATTTCACTATAGTATTGAGTTTGTCTTCTCAAGCTGTCCTTTGAAATTTTTGATTCAGCTCTTTGATTTTATCACCTCTTCCATTTGCCTTAGCTACTCTACAATTAAGAGCAAGTTTCCAAGTCTCTTGTGATATCCAATTTGATCTTTTCTTTCTTTCCTGTCTCTTTAACGACCTTATCTTTCTTCATGAATGATGTTCTTGAAGTCCTCCCAAAGTTTATCAGGTTTGCTCTCATTAGTATTCAGTGCAGTGAATCTGTTCTTGAGATGTTCTGTAATTTCAGGTGGGACATAGTCAAAGTCATATTTTGGCTCTTGTGGAGTTGTTTTCTTTTTCTTCAGCTTTCACCTGAACTTAAATATTAGTAATCACAGACAGCGTTGTACTTGGCGATGGGGTTAGAAATGTCCTTTTTGGTGATGACTACAACTCCATTCCTCTTGAGTGTCTCATTCCCAGCATAGTAAATCATGTGATTTTCTGACTTAAAATGGCCAATACCAGTCCATTTGGCTTACTAATGCCTAAGATATTGATCTTTATATATTCTCTTACATTTTTGATAACTTTGTTTTCCTACATTCATATTTTTACATTCCAAGTTCTGATTATTAGGAAGCGTTTGCAGTTGTTTCTTCTCATTTTTGAGTCTTGCTGCATCATGAGCAAATGAAGGTCCCAGGGGCTCTACTCTCACAGGTTTTACTCCATTCATGCCATTGAAGCCTTCTCTACTTTGAAAAGGAGGTTATTCCTCAGCCATATTTTCAATGCCTCCTGAACTTACAGGATCATCTTTTGCCACTATCTTTTACAATTTTCTATTTCTATTCACTGGGTCTTCCATATCTGACAATGTTTTGATGCTATGTATATGGGTTTCAAAGACTAATTCTCCAAAGTGGACCGCCAGTACCTTCTTCTGAGTGTGTTTTCAGTCTGGAAGCTTTGCTGAAACCCCCTTTGTTATATCATGACATAACTTCCAGCATCACAGCCACACATGAGTCACCATGACAAACTGACAGACACGTGATTGATATACATACAATCATAAAAAGAAATAAATGTGTCATACATACTACAGTGTTGACAAACGTTAAAAACATTATACTAAGAGAAATGTTCGACCGAAGGACAAATACTTTATTAACTTCCTTATGTGATATATTTGGAATACACAAATGCATACAGACAGAAGTAGAATAGCCATTTCCAGAGACTGAGGATCCATGAGTTATTCCTTCAGAGGTACAACAATTCCGTGTAAAATGATGAAAAATATTGGAAACAAATAGTGGTGAAGATTTCATAATATTGCATACGTACTGAATGTCACTAAATTATTCACTTTAAATGGTAAAAATGGCAAAATACATGTTATATATACTTACTACTTTTTCATAATAAAATTTTTAAAGAGGAAGAATACAGAGATTAAAAATTTATACTTTACTCACCTTATTATTAACTTGACTTCAAAACTGAGGAGCTCATCTTCCATTTCTATATCTGGCAATGTCCCATCATTGCTCCTAACATTTTCAGGGACTTCTCCCTCACAAGTGGACTGCCTTTTCCTTCTGACTTCTTACTCTGGTCTTCGTCTCGAAGCCTCATTGAAACCCGTTCAACAATATAGCAATTAAAACTCATGTTACTCACCTTATTATGAACTTGAAAAATTACAAAATAGCGTTTTTCTAAAGGCGCGACATACTTTTAGGCTTTTTGTTGCTGTTTGGTGCCATCGTGTTGGTTCAGACCCACAGTGACCTAATGCACAACAGGACAAAACAGTGCCCGGTCCTGTGCCACCTTCACAACAGGACTTCACAGCAGCACAAAGCCTCGTCCCATGGAAGCACAGGGGGTTCCAAACTGCTGCCTTACGGTTAGTAGCCCAACTGGTATCCACTATGCCACGAGGGCTCCAAGATATTTTTTATATAGACTAGACTATGTATATTTTCAGATTTTTCTCATTGTTTTCCTTTCTAAGGCAAGGATCCAAGTCTATCTCAACTCAAGTTTTCTCAGTTAAAATTTTCTTTCAAGTCTTCAGTTGAAAAATACTTGAGCCCATTGTTGTACCCGCTGTGTCAACCCATTGTATTGAGGGTCTTCCTCTATTTTGCTGCCCCTCTACTTTAGGAAGCCTGGTGTCCTTGTCTGGGCATTGGTCTCTCCTGATAGATTGTCCAAAATACATTGGACAACGTCTCCAGATTTGCAATTCAATGCTTTTTGATGGTCTAGCGTAGAATTGAAATTGAAGACTTAAAATAGAATTTTAACTGTAGTCTAGTCTGAGATAGTTAAGGTTTATTGTGCTAACCTG
>NW_022111379.1:24825464-24826761 GCF_000313985.2 Echinops telfairi
TAGACACTAGTTTTCAAGCTTGGATAGACATCATAATCACTTGGGGTATATTATGCAAAATTCCAATGTCCTGACTTCTCCACAGACAAGTTGACGGACTGTGTATGGTGTGTGTTGAGAATCAGGATTCTTTCCCTTGTTTTTATTTTCTCTCCTAGTTTCCTTCCTTCATTCTTATTATGCTCTCCTCTCCCCCCTCTCATGTTATTTTTCTTCTTTCCTTACTTGATCCCCCTTTCTGTCTCTTTAACATGATTGAAACTGCGACACATAAGATACACTTTGCAAAAACTGTGCATTAGCAAGAGGTCAACAAAGGTAACTGAGCTTGTTGTATCTTGAATGCTACATAAGTCAAATGGCTGACCTGGATATTTGTCTAGATAAATTAGTGCAAACTAAACTTAACGATTGAGAACAAATGTTTAAGACCTTGATTGATACAGGTTGGGCTGACTTACTGTTTGAGTCATATTCCTCACCTATGAAGGTGTGAAATGGAAAGTTTGATGAGAAAATAATCCTAGAGCAGCTAGGCAAAATTTAATGTCACCTATTTTCAGTATTTATGGATACAATAATTGAAGCCAGGATTATAATAAATAAGAATATTACCAAATTCACTTTCTTTTCTAGAATGAATGAACTTCTGATCATTGATGATAGTCTCACAAGAGCTCTCCAAATTCCAAGTGCTTAAATCGCATATAATATTCCCAAACCAGTCAGGAGTGAACACCAAGCTTCTTTGGACTTGATCTGGTTTCTTCTTTCTTTCTTATTTATTTTTCTTCATAAATCATTTTATTGGGTCTCTTACAGCTCTTATAATACTCCACACAAGCGCATTTGTACATGTGTTGCCATCATCATTTTAACAACAGTTTCTTTCTACTTGAGCCCTTGGTATCAGTTTCTCATTTTCCCCTAACTTCCCCTCCTCCCACCCTGGAAAACCCACCTTGCTAAACTAAGAATTATTATTGTTTTCATATCTTACACTGCCTGCTGTTTCCCTTCACCCATGTTTCTGTTGTTCATCCCCCTTGGGGGTGGTGGAGTGGTATGTGTCAATCTTTGTGATCTGTTCCCCCTTTCTCCCTCTTCTCCCCTCACCTTCCCGCAAACCTGTTATTGTTATTCCCATTATTCTTCTGAGGTGGATGGTGGGGGGAAGTATCTGTCCTGGATTCCATGTGTTCAGAGCTCTTGTCTGTACCGATGTACATGCTCTAGTCTAGTCAGGTTTGTAAGGAAGAACTAGGGTCATGATAGTGGGAATGGTGGGGGCATTGAA
>NW_022111379.1:24828155-24839212 GCF_000313985.2 Echinops telfairi
ACATGAGAATAAAGAAGAGTTAAAAAAAAAAAAAAAGGAGGGGGGTGTTTGCTCTAGATAGTTCCAGGTTTGTCTGCTGACCCTCATGCTTGTCTTCCAATTGAATCTGATGCGGTGTCAAGCTCTGCCCTCCGATTCTGAAGTTTATTTTCAGGATTCCTCAGGGACTTTGTTGCTTTGCTCCCCTTGCTGCTCTGTTGTGCTCCCTTCATGGTTCGCCCCAGTGTGGGGTGTCAGCACAATTCCCGCACTGTGTCTCCAGTGATGTCCCCTGCAGAGCTGAGGGCCGGTGAGAGGACATTGTGTCTTGCGGTGGGACCGGCTCTATGATCCTCTCTGTGACTTGGTTGCTCCAAACAGGCGTGTCGTCCTCATGGCTTGGTGGCCCAGGATGTGGTTCCCTCTCTCTCTGTCTCTCTCTCTCAATGTCTCTTTCCCTCTTAGTTTGCTTCTGTCTTTTCTGGGCAGGACCCACCACTCTTCCTGGACTGTATATTCAGTTCTGTCCTCTGTAGTGTAATATTTTGGGGAGGGAATTGACGTAGCTAGGATTTGGGCCATACATACAGACCTCTCTGTTAGTTCACTGCTTCATGCTGGTATGTTGCCCTCAAGCCTTGGCATACCACGTTGAGGTCAATTCTTGATTCCTGTGGTGCTCCCATTTTCTTTTTGCTTTCCAAGAGAAGAGTAGTTTTTAATTATGTCTTCTTTATTCACCTGAACAAATGTAATCTTCATCCCTCATAAGAGAAGAGGCAGCATTCTAAAATGCAAATTTTCCTATGATCTTTTTAAAGAATATATAACTTCTCTATAACAGACCAATCCCAGATGCCAATGTGTTCTTTTTTGTGTGTGTACAGAAAGTAGAACAGTATCTCAACCTTTCCCTTTAACATTTACTTAATGTCATTGTGAAATGCCCAAAGACTAAACTATATTAGTGAGATGATGTCTAGTGGCATAGTGAACTACATGTTGGGCTCCCGTTGGAAATAGCTAATTACTCACTGAGAAAACGATGAGGCTATCTATTCTGTAAAGACTTACAGTCTAGAAAACTCACAAAGGTAGGTATTCTGTCCGACAGGGGTACTATGAATCATAGTTTACTCCATGGCAGCAAGAATCTAAAATATTACCATGCTGATAGTAGAAATGACATATGTATTGGTGTAAGGTATATATATAGGCTCAGATGCTGACATAGTTGCTCTCTATGTGACCCTGAACAATTTTAATGAATATTTTATTCAGTTTGCTAATTGTGATATGTAGGCTAATAAAAGACAACTTCTAAGGTAGGTTTAAGAACTTTAGAGGAAAATAATTATTTCATCAGATTGACTATAATATCATGCTTTATGTGGGTCCTCAATAGAAGCTTCCGTTTTATTCTTTCTTTTATATGTTTGTTAACATGCTTTTAGTAAAAGCATATCTCTATAATGAAAACCTGCACTTGGAAGAAGATGGCAGGCTTTCTTCAAAGGGGTTAGTTTCCTTTTGTAGGATTCAGGGAATGATGGCTAAGGTGTTATTCACTTCTTTTTGTCTGCAGCATAAATTTAGACCAAAGAAAACATCACATTTCAGACTGTCTTTGTTTAGTATGTGTCATACCTTAAAGACTCAAAGAATCTTTGCCTTTTAGCTTCTAAGTAAAAGAGGTCTGTTTGTGGTGTCTACAGAGGTAAGAACAAAATTGTCTAATTAGATATTGAAAGGCTTAGTCAACTAACCAACCTTTGTTGTTAGGTTTTGATAACTGTCAAAAGGAGGAGCTTCGCATTTATTTGTCTAGACATAATTATTAAAATTTCAAAAGAGCAGCAAAGTTGGTGTACTGTGAATTTTCTGTGTTAGAAAGAGACAGCTGTTTTCCAGCTCACTAGGAATCGCATTTTTGGTATAAAGGCAATTCTATTTAGACCTAAATGGTTCCATAAGGTTCATGTTCTTCCTCCCAATGAAACACCACCTCTAACAAATTAGTTGGTTCTCAGACAGGATTGTGGCATTAGGTGCTGTTGACTCTGTTCTGACTCATAGCTCTGCACCACAGAACAAAACACTGCCCAGCATGGTGCCATCTGCACAATACTTGTGATGTTTTCAGCCACTGTCAATCCAACTTGCTGAGGGTTTTGAGTGACTTCCACCCTAAGAATCTCATCTCCCGGCTCCAATATTTGGCAATGTGTCATGACCATTCATAAAAAAATTCAATGAAACCTGTTCAACATGAGTGACCCTGCTGTAGTCAATTACTTAATATGTCACTTCTAGTCATAATCTCTTTGGCCATAATCCCTTTTGTAATGTGTTGTAAATTCTCACCCCTCTGCCTTCAGGTATAATTTGATTTTGGAGGAAATGCTCGGTTACAGCAGGGTCCTGCTGACATCGTGAGTTATGTGTTGGCTGCTAGCCTCAAGGTCAACAGTTCAAAACCTCTAGCCACTCCTAAAGAGAAAGACGAGGTTTGCTATTGCCTGAAAGATTTACTGCCTCAGAGGACTCCTAGAGGCAGTTCTACTCATTCCTTTAGGGTCACTATGTGTGAGCATAGCCTCAATAGCAGTGAGTTTTGTTTTGTTTTTATTATTTTAGTTTTCTCTATTGCAGGACAAAGATGGCATGTATCTTTAGTCTCTACTAGAGGGTGTGGTTTTATTTTCCTTGGAAGTATATTCTGTTTACTGATAAAAACCAGTTTTTATGGAAGTTTCCTTGGAAGTATCTTCTGTTTACTGATAAAAACCACACCTGCCCTTCTGATTGAGCTTTAATAAAACAAGAAGACCTTCTTTGATTCTGGTCCTAGACCCTGCATTTGGCTTACCTCTTCCTGACCTTTGAATTTGGGCCTTAACAGCAACCCAAACCAAGTTAGTTAGCTTCTTAAAATTGTATGAATTTCTATGAGACCTTGCAGTGAATTAGAGAACCTAAACACATGACCTAAACACACCATCAGGAGGAGTGGAGGTGAAATGAGAATTTTTAATCTTGAAAATATTGAGACTAGTCTGGTAGTGGGAGAAAGATAAGGCTTTCTACTACCATAAACAGTTTCAGTCTTTGACTCACAGAGGCAATTCAACTCTCCTATAGGGTCACTTTGAATCAAAGTCAACTCCATTGCAGTAAATGAGAGTAAGAGTCTGGTATTCACTCTTCAAAAGAAATTGTTAACAACATTTAGAATTATAGCAATACCTAAGCTACTACAGGACAACAACTGGACAGAGAAGTGGTGGCACAGAGACTAGAATCTGTATCAGGAAAATACCTCTCTCTAATGGGGATGGATTTTTTATTACCACCAAATCTCATCTCATTTTTCCTATGGCTAGGAGTATTTGAAAATTCTAACAAGGCAAGACAAGGAGGTATTACAAGGGAGCTAAGCAGAATACGGACATAAGCTTCTACTATGAAAAAGCAGAGAAATCACATAGGATTTGATAATATTTTGCATTCATCAGGATATTGGAAGGTCCAGGTTTTAGTGATTTGCTTTGAGTTGGTTAAGAGATGACTTAAAATATTGAAATGTTATTGTATCTGGAAAGAGCTTCCTTCAACTCTGATGGCCTGTGTGCATGTGTTTGAATCTGCAGAGGAAAGTGGGTGTCTTGGTATCCAAAGTGTCATAACAGATTGTGACCCTAAATAGTGAGAATGAGACTTTCTTCCAATTTTTAGGTTGTTTTTCCCCCCAGTTTATATTATTTGAAAAAAGGGACAACAGCATCAAAACTTCATCAACCCTTCATCTTCTCTTCCTATGAAATATTCCATCTCCATGCAACTTTACTTCCCACTCTCAGATAGAGGATTTCTCCCTCATTTGTCATGTTATCTTCTTTATGGAGGAAATCCCTTTGCAAAGTTATTTGAGACATTACATAGGACAAATATCTTAACAAGGCAATTTCGAAATCTTTGTGGAAAAATTTAACCACATACACCAGGGATTGTATCGGGAGATATATGGACTGTGTTAAAATACATGCATAGGGTATTGCTTTAAACTTAAATTATAATTTAAGAAAAATTACCCCTAACTTACTTTAATAAGATATTAGTTAAATAAATTATGGGAGAAAACATACTACACAACAATTTAGATGATAAAATATCTTTATATTCATGTAAACGTTGAGTTCTACATACAAATGACATTTCATAATAGTGTTAAAAATAACCCAAATACCTAGAAGTGAAAATATAAAATTCATTCAAGCATATATTCCATATGCATATAGGAACACCATACTACTTCATATATATATATACTGCCAAAACCAGAAAATACTCCACTTGGTGGACCTTTTGTAGTACACATTTTTCCAGCTCTGTGAGCATCCAGCAACTCACTCTGAGTTGTGCACCCAGTGGTGTCACTTGGGAAGGTTCTCTCTGGTCACAGGGAAATATTTTCATAGAAGCAGTTTCACTTGAAACTCATTTTTTTGTGTGTGATGGCTGATTTAAGAGAACAGCATGCAGCTGTAAAATTTTATTTTCTGCTCAGGAAAAATGCCACAGAAACTGTTATGATGTTGAATACAGCTTCCAAAGATAGCACTATGGGAAAAGATCAAGTGTATGAGTGGTTTTCTCATTGGAAAAAAAAGGTGAAATGTTGATTGATGAGAAACCTTATTCTGGATGCCTGTCAACTTGCTGAATGATGAGAATGTAAAATTGTGGTGTCTTTGGAGTTCATTCCACTCAGTCAGACTGTTAATCAAGCTTTCTATTTAGAGCAGTGGTTCTGAACCCTCTGAATGCCACGACCATTTAATGCAGTTCCTCATGTCGTGGTGATATGCAACCATAAAATTATTTTTGTTGCTACTTCATAACTGTAATTTTGCTACTATAATGAATCATAATATAAATATCTGATATACAGGATGTATTTTCATTGTTACAAATTGGACATAATAAAGTATGATTAATCACAAAGCAATATGTAATTATATATTGTGAAATATTTATTTGTAATTACAAATAAATGAAATTTTGTCTTGAAGCATGGTGTGGCATGGGTAACTCTCTTCATGCCAGGTATTCATATGTGGGCATATGTGTATGTGGGAAGACCACCTGGAAGACGGACAGAGGAGCGGTGTCTTGGTTCCTAAGACCATCAGAAATATGTGTTTTCCAAGGATCTTAGGCAACCCCTGTGAAAGAGTCATTCTACCCCCGAATGGGTTGCGACCCACAGGTTGAGAACTGCTGATTTAGAGTTCTGAAAACTTGCATACATAACAGTGTGCTACAAAAAAGGCCTTTGGTGGCAGACAGGGGACTGGTTTTGCCATCACGACAATGCATCGGCTCAAGCAGCCATCTAAGTGCACTAGTTTTTTGGCAAAAAAACAGCATGCCTCTTTTGTCTCACGTACCTTACTCACCTGACCTTGCACTGTGCGACATCTTTTTGTTTCCATGAATGAAAAGGGACATGAAAGGACAAAATTTTGATGATGTAGAAAAGGTGAAGAAAAAAAATGAAGGAGGTGCTGTCAACCATCCAAACAGATTAGTTTGAAAAATGTTTCCAAGAATGTAATCGCAGAATTAACAAATGCATTAAGTGTTTTAATGGAGAGTTCTTTGAAGATGATAAGGTTGTTTTGTAAATCTAGATACATAGCTTTGAGGGACAAAAAAGTCACCAGCCTGTGGTCTTCCAACATTTTGATTCATTGCACGTGGGCTATCTGAGTCTGAAGAGGGACTTATGTACTAGTATCAGACTTATGGATTTGAGTTGGACTAGGCTGGGATGTTTCCTGCTATATAAAGCTTCTGGATATAAAACTCTTTCTTACATATATATGAGTGTCACTGGATTTGTTTCACTAGTCAACCCGGCCTCACACATTATATATCATAGGCTGGTGGGTGCAAAGTCGTGTGGATCCAATGGCACAGTTCATCAAAGGGCTCAGGTCTCAAAGTGGCTATCCAATAAGAGGATGAAGGTAGAAAGTGCGGAAAATGTTCTCATATGATTCCTCCTTATGAGGAATCCATGCCCACAATGTGGTACCAGCAGGCTGTGACCTGATTGACAGGCTAGACTCTACCCCTACACTTCAATATATAAAATTGATATGAAATTATGTAACTACCACAATCACTATGAATCAGAATAACTTGATTATGAGGATATGTGGAATATTCTTTTGCTCTGGTTGCACAACTGCTTGTTGATTCATGTACAATTTGATGGCTGTGGATTTTTGGTTGTATATTGAGTGATCCTACTTTAGTAGATCACATACATATGAGCTGATTATAAAAACCATGGCTTGTATCAGGTGCCCTTAGTCTTCAAAGTAAGATAATTGCTTTTCAACACTTTAAAGAAATCTTGTACCACATAGTACCCAATGCAATACATCACTTGATCATTTGACTAATGCTTCCATGAGCATTGATTGTGGATCCAAGCAAGACAAGATTCTTGACAATTCTTTCATTTGTCCATTTATCATGATATTACTTATTGGTTTAGTTTTGACGGGTTTTGTTTCCTTAATTGAGTTGCAGTCCATGCTGATGGCTGCAGCCCTTTATCTCCCACAGCAAGGACTTGAAGTCCTCCTTACTCTCTACCAGCAAGGTTGTGTCATCTTCCTATTGCTAATAAGCCTTTCTTGATACAGTGAGAGTGCACTCTCCTTCATACAATCCAACTTCTGTGATGAGTTACTCAGTATACAAATGTAATGACTTTGTGGAAGTTAGACATTGAATAAGGAAGGTCAAAGGATAGTTGATGCATTGAATTATGGTGTCGGCAAAGAATATTTAAAGTACCAGAACTATCAAAAGAACAAACAAACCTGTCGTAGAAGAACTACAATCAGAATTCTTCTTTTACACAAGAACGGCAAGACTTCATTTAATTTAATTTAGACATATTATCTGGAGAGAGTGATTCTTAGAAAAAGGATTTTATTCTTGGTAAACTAGAGGGTCAGCAGAAAAGAGAAAGGTCCTGGGTAAGATGGATTGACACAGTGTCTAAAGGATGGGCTCAGCCCCAGGGACAACCACGTTGAGGTGCAGCACCGAGCAGTGCTTCATTCTGGTATGCACAGGGTCATTGTGAGTTGAACTTATCCGAAAGCATGCAGCAACAACAATTTTACTGTGTATATTGGTAAGGTTATCATGACTAGTCATGAAGCCCATCCAGGCTTGTGTGTGCACAACGGCTTCCTAGGACTTTCCTGGCAGTGTCTGCTCAGAAGCAGATTCCTAGGCCTTTCTTCTCTTCAGAGGGGGTGCGGGAGACCTCACATTCAAACAAACTTTATAGAAATGACCTCATGAATGCTGCGAACGAGAGAAAAAGCAAGACAGAGACCATTATATGGATGGGGGATACCACAGGCATGAGATACAAACGATGCCCGATGAATTTACAGCCATGAAGCCAATTTGAAAAATAAAGAAGATCATTACAAAATCATGATAGGGTACCAATCAATTGATCACTGTTGTGGGTAGTGCTACCACATGGAGAAATAACCATGTGGGGGCTGTATACACAACTGTAAAATTAATAAGTTTGCAGGGTTATTTCTGGGGCTTTGAACTCCTGGGGTATGATTCATGAATATGTAGGCCTGAGGTACAGCCACCAGCACCCCAGCGTTTAGACAACATGATGCTATTTTCATTAGAGCACACAGGCTCCGTAATGTTCTCTGCAAACTTGAGGGCAATATTCCCTTCATTGGACTGACCCTTGATGGTCATCTATTTTCAAACACACTCTGCCTGAGGGGAAAACTGCCAGATTGCTATTTACTGATCAGCAAGATTTTAAATGGAGTCTAAATTTATGTCAAGACTCAGAATGGAGCTAGAATTTCCACTGTAAGCCACAGCTTCCCACAAATCAAGTGCTCTACAATTTAAGCTCTTATACACTTCTGAGGTGCCTCTGAGTGGGTTTGAACCTCTAAACTCTCCGTTAGAAGTCAAAAGTTGAACCATTTCAGCCACTCAAGCACTCTTTATATATCAAAAACTGCAGGGTAAATGGAAATATAAATGCAACATATTTACCGTTATTTTATCTTCATTAATGAAGAATTAATACTTTTATTCTGCTTTATTTCTAAATGTTTTTTAATAATGATTGTATTTTACTGAAACAATAAGAAAAGAAATATTTTCATCGTTAGCTATTTCTTTTCCTCCTTTGTGTTTCTGACCTGTCATCACATTATTAAAGTTTCATAGGAGTAGGTTTTTAACCCTTTTGGTACCACCCTATCCAAATGTATGCCCACATTGTCAGTGATACTTTCGCATGCCAACACCAGCCTCACCATCATTTGAAGGCAATTTTAGCTTATTTCTGAGAACGATATTGATTCCAAAGTCATTTCTTTAGCTCGTGTCCTAAATCCCAAGATAATTAACTCTGAGATTGCTAAAGAGCTTTCAAGCTGCATGGGGGTAACATCAGTAAGACCCCTGAATCTGAGATCTATTTCTAAAGATACTCCAGTTCTGAGAACAGGCTCTGGGGAGAGCTGGGGACTGTCTCCTTGACTGTCCTGCATTTTATCTGTAATATATTCTAAAGATCACTCTCCTTATCATTACTCTTCTAAATCGAGCATATAAATGCCACTCAGGAATCAGAGCCACTAGATAGCCTGCATGCATTTTACAGTGAGGAGAGCAGAGCTGAGCCAAGGCAGTGAGAGCTAGCTAATGAAGCATGGCTTCTAACCCCTGATGAGGGGATGCACTAAGCACATCCGGCAGAGCACGACCTGCTTAGAGATGAGCATCAGGAGTTTCATGAATGCCAAGCATGCCTGAATTAGACCTTGAGTGCTCCCTCTGTACCAATATTGCATAAGCCAAATGTAAAATATCACTATGAACTAGCTCATCATCTCACAGACAAAATAAGTCCTCTCCATTCAAATATTTCATTGAAATAAAGAATGAGACCTACCTTCCAAAGAGCCCTTGTTAAATGCCTGGCTGCTAACCAAAAGGTAAGTTAATTCAAACTCACCAAGCAACTATGGGGTAAAAAACTTGGCGGTCTGTTTTTGTAAGATCAAAGCCTATAGCATCTGATGGGGGTGTACGACTCTGTCACATGGGGTCAATGTAAGATCTAATAGAATCAATGGCACCTACAGTACCAGTTACCCACCAGGATACTGAGTAAGGAAACCTGGAGATATATTATACCTTATAGGGAATTTTTATAACACCCCTCCCAAGTCTTACATTAGGCAAAACAATGGGTTCATTCTTTTCTAACTTAATTGAATGCTGATATCACCTAAATTATCAGAGAACTGCCTTATAAGACTACTGCTTCACTGAAAAGCATCCAGCAACAGTTACATCAGTACATCGGGTACAGTGAAGGTGGGGTAGGAAGGGGGAACTGAGTACAGGGATCTCCATATAACCTCCTCCCTGGGGGATGGACAGAAAATTGGGTGGAGGGAGACATCAAACAGTGTAAGATATGATAAAATAATAATGATTTATAAATTATCAAGGGTTCATGAGTGAGAGGAGAACGGGGAGGAAGGGGAAAAATGAGGAGCTGATTTCAAGAGCCCAAGTACAAAACATATCTTATGAGAATGACGGGGGCAACAAATGTACAAATGTGCTTTACGCAATGAATGTGTATATGGATTGTGATAAGAGTTGTACGAGCCCCCAATAAAATGATTAACAAACAAACAAAAGACAGGGGCTCAGACAAGACCATCAGAGACTGCAGAACAGGGGATGTCATTGCTGATGTCCCTGGGTCTTGGCAAAAGTAGAGAATACCATAAGGTATTCTCAGACTATGCCAAGGCAATCGACTGCATGGATCATGACAAACTATGGATAACCTTAATAAGCACTGGAATTCCAGAGCACTTCATTGTGCTCTGGCTGAACTTGTCCATGGATAAAGAGGCCATTGTAAGAACAGAACAACGGAATAGTGTGTGGTTTAAAATCAGGATATGTGTGTCAAGATTGTACCCTCTCACCATTCTTGTTCAATCTGTAGGCTGACCGAATCACCAGAGATCCTGGAAAATATGAAAAAATAGTGTGGCATCATGATTAGGAGAAGGCATGCTAGTTACCTGAGATGTGCAGATGGCATACCCTTGCTCGATGAAAGTGAGGCAGACTTGAAACCCTTGCTGATGAAGATCAAGGATTGCAGCCTTCAGTATGGATTAAAACTCAATGTAAGGAAAATCAAACTTCTCACAACTGGACCAACAGATAACATCATGATAAATGGAGAAAAGATAAAAGTTGTCAAGGATATTCTTTTGCTTGGATCCACCATCAATGCTCATGGAAGCAGAAGTCAAGAGATCAAAAGACATGTTGAATTACATAAATCTGCTACGCAAAACTTCCTTAGAGTATTTGAAAGCAGGGGTGTTACATGGAGGACTAAGATGCACCTGACCCAAGACTTGGTATTTTCCATTGCCTCATATGCATGTGAAAGTTGGATACTGAACAAGGAAGACAGAAAAAGAATAGCTGTGTTTGAATTTGAATAGGTGCTAAGAGAAGAACCTTGGATATAACATTGACTGCTAAACAGGAAAGAACAACCTGTCTTGGAAGAAGTTTCAAGTACTCCTTAGAGGCAAGTATAGAAAGGCTTAGTTTTACTTACTTTGGGCATCAGTCCCTAAAGACTTGGTATAGTGGAGGGGAAGTGAAAAAGAAGAAGGCCCTTAATGAGATGGATTTTTAGTGAGATGGATTGACACAGTGACTGCAACAATGGGTTCAGGTATCGGAACAATTGCGAGGATGGTGCAGGACTGGGCAGTGTTTCCTTCTATTGTGCCTATGCTCTCTGTGGGTAGGAACTGACTCCATGGCACCTAACAATAACAACAACAACAACAACTACAAAACTATAATCTGGGGACCTTGTCAGGGGAAAATACAAAACCCACTGCTGTGGAGTGGTCAAAGGCAGCATGACCCTGCATATG
>NW_022111379.1:24839407-24840976 GCF_000313985.2 Echinops telfairi
GAATCTTGATGGAAGCAGAAGGACTCATTTTTCTTCCTTGGAGTGGTTCGTGGGCTTGCATCACCTACTTGTGGTTAAAGTTGTGTTTACTAGAACAACCCTAAATGGACAAAGGTGTAGAGTTGAGAAAGGACATGAGGATGTGAAATTTGCACACTGGATAAAAAAGATCTCTAAAGCATTGATGTATTTAAATTATAGTATTGAAGACTATTGGAAGTACCATGGGCTGCCAGAACAAACAAACCTTGTCTAGAGAGAAATGCAACACAATGCTCCTGATGAGCTAAGGTGACAAGACTTCATCACCTGTTCTTTGGAAATGTTATCTGGAGAGACCACTCCCAGGAAAAGAAAATCATACATGCAAAAGTAGAGGAAGAGTCTTAGCAAGATGGATTCATACAGTGGCTGCAACCATCAGCTCAAACATAACAAGAATTGTGAGGGTGGTACAAGACAGAACGGTATTTTGCTATGTTGCTTTTCGGGTCTCTAGAAGTATAAACAAATACAACAATATCTAACAATTACATTTGCAAAGAAGAAAAGCTTAGCCACGCCATCAAAAAGAACATCATCAGTAAAACATGTCATCATCATTACCTGAGATGATAACTGAGAGTTATATCAAATCTGCATTTTTCTTTCTGGTAAGGAATAGTATCAATCTAATTATAAAATAATATTTCAATATGAGTGTGAGGAATATTCTATAAAATATATAGTCAATACGTTTCAAGCTAGCCAAGGTCATGAAAGGCAAGCACAGAATGAAGAATTGTCACAGATTGGAGGAGACAAGGACAACATCGTAAGTAAATGCAATGATGCATCTGGATTGGATTCTGGGTGAGAATGAAAGGGCATTAATGTAAATGCTGTTACATTCTGAATAAAATCCATGGCTTAGTTATTTTAAAAATAGCTATTAATTTGTTGTTCTTTTCTATTGTAAATAATTATTATTTTATATATTTGTGTTTTAATTCCTCATATATGTAAAAATGCAGTGATAAAGCACTTTCTTAAATTTCATGTTACGGATAAAAAGTTTTGGTAAGTATCCTTTTTTCAGTCTTGTATTCAAAGAGAATTGGAGATAAATAACTTCACAATATTCTGGAGATAAGTTTACTATTTGCAATATTTGCAGCTGGCAGCAGGGAACTTCTCAGCAGCTGTTCAAACTGCCATGCCTTTTGGGCGTTCAGTCAGGTCATGGCACTGGTATGGCTTGTTCCATAAGAAATTTCCCATAAGGGTAATGATCAGAATTCTTGGAAAATTATATAGTAACAAATGCTCATTTTAAGTGTTTCATAAGCTTAAAGTGATATTTATGTGGCTTAAAATGAAGATGATTAGTCAAGGCTAGAAATTATATATATATATTTGTTTTTTTTTCCAAGCAGCCTTCAAGTATTACAAAATCTGAAAACCAAGAGTACCTAGATATTGCAGTGATTATTTCTATTTTGAGATCTATAGATGTGGAAAACTCCAAAGAAGAAAAAATTGTGTAAAATCTGAAACAAAGAAATAGAATAAATACTACACGCACACACA
>NW_022111379.1:24843846-24845937 GCF_000313985.2 Echinops telfairi
TCACAGGGAGTGAGCCTGTATCTGGCCTCCAGTGAGCTATTTATCTCCATTTGTGCCTCCCAAATGAAGTCATCAAGTTGTAATCTGATTGACAGACTGAAAGTCCACCCCTTCAAAAGTTGACAGGAGATTATGTAACTGCCACAGACCACCCCTTGCCAATTGGACACTTTCACACAACTCTTTAGCATAAATAATTTTCAAACAAACAATAATAAAATCATATCTGTACCTAACATTATAAAATTAAAATGCACACAATTCAATATCTGCCAAAGCACATATTTAAACATAATATTCTCTAAGAGAACAACACAATATTCTATGCCTAACAATTGCAGTTAAGTAACACCTACACCTTAATCCTATAAATATATGCCCCCACCTATGAAAGTTTGTAAGTTAATTACTTTATGTATTTTCCCCCCATTTTGAGTCTCCAATTTCTATACTGCCCACTTACATCAACCCAGTGCTCTGAGGAGACAATCATATTTTTTTGATGTGAAGAATCTTCATTCCAGTTGGAACCTTGTGAAGTCCGCATCCTTAAGCAAAGTCAAACCAGGATGGACCATCTATAAAGTCAGCAGCAATATGCACCGGTTCACAGGCTCAAAAATCTTCTCTTCACCTGGTTGGGTGCTGGTCAACTCATTGTGAGCTGCCTCACTAAGCTTCACCAGGGTGCCTATAGGTTGCCTTGTCTTTAGACCATGGCCCCATCACAAATTCTCAACAATCCCAGCCCCCTTGGGCTATGTCTTGACATAGGTTCAGGTCCCACACAACTCTATAAACTTCAGACCAGCCAACCCAGTCTCGTCTTTTCCTCTGCTTCCTGTAAATCAGGCCCATAGATGTCAGTGGCAAGATTCAACTGTCTCTTTATCGCTGCATTTCTCCCACTTCCACTCAAAAAGTAGATCTAGGTGGTCACCTAGTGAGCATCTGCCTGCCCACGAGCTCCTTTGACATTCAGTCCTAGAGAGGAGTTTTCTGCATGGTTCCAGATTTTGTCCAGCTTCTGACAAAAACTACTAGTTCAAACTTCAAAAATCCAGAGTTCCTTTTTTTTCCCCTTCAATCTGTCAATGGCCCCCTAGGCCAGTCTCTTCACCTTCAAATATCATGAGCACTCAAAACACCGGGTAGGACTTGATTTTGCAGTGCCTTCTTTGCAGGTGTGTCTTAAACCCATTTGACCATCCAATTTTAATAGCTGAAGACAAGTGGTGTTACAAGATCTCTATTGTCATACTTCACAATAATCATTTCTATCAATCATTATATCAATAACAACAAGCAGAAGAAATCAGTATAGACAAAGTAGAGTCAGATCCTAAACTCAATTCTTAAAACAGTCAAGTTCAATCCTTATCTAAACTATTCCATTGATATAAAATATGGTTTTAGGTTTCTGACTGCATTGTCTCAAGCCAGGACCAGGCCTTCTGTCAGCCATTTTCACTGAGCAGCTCTGAAAAATTCAAGGGATGATTTTACCCCGTGATCCCAAAATATACAATATACATATAAATATAAAATATACAAATAAACAATTTGTATATACAAAATATACAATTATCACATTCGTTTCTGCCATTTCACACAACCAAAAACAACAACCGAACAAAAGAATAAAAACTTTCAGAAAACAACATGGTAAACTACATGGCCGTCTCCCTCTGGGGCTGTTTTCCCAAACTCCCCCTGTGTCTCCCCTTCCTTATCTACTCAGCCCCATTGTCTGAGCATTCTGTGTTTATCCTGTGTTATGCCATTGTTTTAATTTTGACTTTTGCTCAGCCTACAGCAGAAGGGTTCTCTGAGTACTCCAGTTTCCATTTGATGGCATGTCCTTGGCCAGCCTGGTCGCTCTCCCATCCTACCCCGTGGTTCTTTAGCTGCTTATGCATGCATGTGTACTTCTGCTTGGGTCTGTGGTGTGTGTGAGTGTGTGTGTGTGCATGAATACGTCACGTAGAGGGAGCCTGAGCTAGAACCCCAGAGCGTTGCTGCCCTGGGGCCTGATGTTCTCTGCTTCCTCAGAGCATGTAACAGGAAATTAAATGGGATGAGTGTTAAAAC
>NW_022111379.1:24846942-24848436 GCF_000313985.2 Echinops telfairi
AAAAAAAAGCTAGGAAAAAAAGATCAAAATATTTATCAGAGGAAACTCTGAAACCTGCTTGTGCACATAAAGTAGCTATAGTGACCAAAAGCAATGATGAAGCAAAAGAGCGGGACAAAAGATTTCAACTGGCAGCTTGGAAAGACAAAGTAAAATAATATAAAAAACGTGCAAAGACCTGAAGATTGAAAACCAAGAGAGGAGAATAAACTAAAGAACAAGAGGTAAATGAGTCAGGTGCAAGATACAGACCCAGTAAAATTCAAGAAACTTTCCCAAGGTGTATACTTATATAGGAAGTGGGCCACACTCCCAAGAAAAGGGTTTTTAATTGCATGAAGGCTCTGACTTGAGTAAGGGGGTTGCATTCCACCTTAATCTTTTTACAATTGATTGCTCATATCAGATTCCATTATGGAGTTGATTACATTATAGTAGGTCTTACTATGTGTTAACAAGGAGCCCTGCCGGTGTAGTTGTTATGCATTGGGCTGAAATCTGCATAGTCAGCAGTTCCAAACCACTAGCAGCTCCATAGGAGGAAGACTGGGTTTCTACCCCTGTAACAGTTACAGTTGGGGATATCCACAGGAGGTTGCTCTGAGCCAGCATTGACTCCATAGCAATGAGTTTTTTGAGAGTACCTTAACTATCAAACCATTGAGAATTCTGCCCCAGCCAAGTTGAGAGGAAACCTAACTATCACAGCATTGTATCTTTGTACCATACTTATTCTACCAATAGTCTGAGTAAATAAGCCCAGAATATGATCTACGTATATGAATACATTATCAGATTTGGGATTAGAGGAAGGCTTATTAACAACCTACAGTATGTCGATGAAGCTATCTTGTTTCCTGAATACAAAGAGAACTTCATGTATTTGCTGATGAAGATGAAAAACTACAGCCTTCATCATGAAATCAACATAAAGAAGAAAAATCTCACCACTGAACCAATAAGCAATATCATGATAATTAGAGAAATTAGCGAAGTTGACAAGGATGTCCTTTCCTTGGATCTACAATCAACACCCATGGAAGCAGCAATAAAGAAATCAATTAATGCATTGTATTGGGCAAGTGTTAACACAAAATACCATCTAAAAGTGTTAAAAAGCAAATATGTCACTTGGCGGATCAAGGTAAGCCTAGCCCAAACTATTGCATTTGTAATATCCTCATATGCATGTGAAAGATGGACAATGATTAAGAAAAACTGAAAAAGAATTGTTGCATTTAAATTATTGAGTTGGTCTAGAATATTGGACATACTGTGGATGGCCAGAAACATGAGCAAATTACCTTGAAAATAGTAGGACCAGAAAGTTCTTTAGAATTTTATTTCGGATAAACATGTTATCAAGAGGTGCCAGAGTCAAACAGGTTTGAACATGTTATCAAGAGGTAGCAGAGTCAAACAGGTTTGAACATGTTATCCAGGGGTAGCAGAGTCTGGAGGCATTATGCAGAGGGTCAGACGAAAAGAGGAAAC
>NW_022111379.1:24849167-24857161 GCF_000313985.2 Echinops telfairi
AATTTTTTTTTAAAGCGCAAATGCAGTCCCCCACTACCACAAATTATGCAGTCGAGTTTCCCACATTTGGGGAAATCGCAGGGGTCAGCACATCCGGAGTGCAATGGATAAGCTTCGCCCTGGGAAAACCACCTTAGTGATCATGGTATCTCCCCTGCCAGGTAAGTATAATAAAGCTCTTTCTTATACACATTTCAGTATCTCTAAATTTGTTTCTCTAGTCAACCCAGGCTAACATAGTGGCATAGTGTTTATGTATTGGGCTATTAACAGAAAGATCAGCAGTTCAAAATCTGTTGCTCCTCAGGAGTAAGACAAGGCTTTCTACTCCTATAAAGAGTCTCATAAACTCACAGGGACATTTCTACTCTTTCCTATGTGGACATATTGAGTTGTAATCAACTCACGGATGTGAGTTTTTGAGTTTTGAGCATCTCACAGAAAGTACCCCTGGGAACTCTGTGAATGAGGCATTGGGCTGTTAATTTCAAATTGGGGTTCAAACCAACTGGTTGAGCTGCATGAGAAAGATTGTCTATCTGCTCCCATAATAATTTACATACTCAGAAATTACATATAGGGGTCTGTGAGTCAGTATCAACTCAATGGTAATAGAAATTTTGTGGAAGCCATTTTTTTAAGGATTTTTCTAAATGGAAAAAAAAAGCCTGGCTCCTATGGGTGAGTTTGCTCATCACACCTTTGGCATTAAACCTGTGTTGTTGCCTTAGAATATCTGGCCATTTCCTATTCATGAGAACTCATGGGACTCTAGGTCTACTTATTTTCTCATGCATGCCATCATTTACTAATCTTGATGCCATGGCTCTAGCATTGGATTGTTTTGTTATTTATAATTTGGTGGTTCAAAACCCCTAGCTACTCTTTTGAAAAAAGATGAGACTCCGTGCTCTCATAGATTTAGGATACCGGAAATCCTGCACAAGGTCCCTATCAGTTGGAATTGCCTTGATGACAGTGAGTTATCTGACGACAGTCGAATCCATAAGGCTCACCATGTCTCAGAACCACAGGATTCTTGCAACTTAAGAGGAATTATGAACAATCTAGTCAACCTATACCTTTAACATATAAAAAATGTACACTTTGATCAGAGTTAGCAAGCCTATGAACCAAATTCTGCTTCTCATGTTTTTGTAAATATAGTTTTATTGAAGCACAGCCATGTATATTTATTTAAATATTATCTAAGGTTGTTGTATATTACATTGAAAAATTGACAGGAGCTTTGATAGAGTTATTTTATCCCACAAAGTCTAAAGCACTTACTTACTATGTGGGCTTTCACAGACAAACTTTACTAACTGTTGCTTTAGAGATAATATATGACTTGTTTATAAACACACTGAAAATTTGTGGCAAAATTATTTATTTCTATCATTCTTATATTATTTCTATTCAAGCACACAATACTTCATTACATCAAATATGCTAGTGATGAAATGAAAGACTAAACACAAAAATTAAGAAAATACAGTGGTAAGTACAAGTGGAATTAGTCCCAATGAAGTTTTCTTGAACTAATATTCACTAAGCTTTTTAGTCTGCAGTATGACTCTCAAATAATGGCCCAAATTATGTGCATTTTTTTACAAATATTTATCTAGTAATACAACTAAATCAATTGACTTATGATATTATATATTAGAGTAAATAAAATAAAAAGCATTCATAAGCTATAAATGATAGACTTACATCTACACTAACAAAAAGCTACCAACAATAAAAAAAATTAACTAGAACTATCACTTAAAAGTCTTTGCATTTTTGTATGAACAGTCAAATTAATTATCCAAATCATTAAAATGTAAGGGTTTTGGGTTACTCATTCAAGAAACATGATTCTTAACCAGCAGTCATATTCAACCATTTATCTAGAAAACTGCTTAGAAATGTAAATTTTCCTGGTCCAACCTCATAAATTCTTATTAAGCCAGAAATTCTGGGGGTGGGGTTTAATAAGATACCAGGTGATTCTGAGTCACACTAAAGTTTGAAAATGTCAATTATGTATAATAATTAT
The DNA here is from genome assembly GCF_000313985.2 of Echinops telfairi. Lineage (NCBI taxonomy): Eukaryota > Metazoa > Chordata > Mammalia > Afrosoricida > Tenrecidae > Echinops > Echinops telfairi. Next base: position 24,851,212 of record NW_022111379.1, read on the forward strand.
AAACCTAAAAAGTAAAAGAAATTTAAACAAGTAGGCAAGTAATTACTATTACATACAATATATATATAGATCAGTATTTTATATTTTATTAGCTATGATATGTATACTCATCTTTTTAAAAGTGTTTACCAGTTATAGTGTACAACTAATGCAGGTCTAGGGATCTGGCATATTATAAACAATATCTTGGTAACCAATATGCATTAGAGAGGAATGATATGTGGAAATTTTGATATATATATTTTGACTCTATCCTTGATATTTTTACTTCTGACAAATTTCTTGCTGCACCCTCTCTCCCATATCTGCTCTACGTTTGATTAATCATTAAGCAAGCCTGTTGCACCTGCTTTTGACACCGTCAGAGATGCAAACTGCACAAACACCTCTGATCAACACTCCACCCATTATTACAGCCCCGACCCTACATAAAAATGCCAAGCCAGTCATGTTTTCTTGATCCCTCCAGACATGGTTTACCTCCTTGGGAGGCACTCTGTTCTCATCAGAAAACGTCATTGTGTGAGCAATAAACGTTTTCATATATACCTTCTTGGTGCAATGTATCATCATTAATCTTGGTGTCTAAACCAAATAGTTAGTAATATGAGTTTAATTTCATTTCTGCAGAATGCTCACAACAAAAATTCGAATGATATTACCCCTTCAATGGAAGTTTTCAAAGACACAACCTGAAAAGGCCGGTCAGCTATTATGTCTCCACTATTGCAGCTTTCAGGAATGATAGTATATGCATAAGCCTAGTGCATTCATTTTGGGAGCTTGCTCAAATGCTGCATTTCTCAACAAGAGAATTCTACCACCTCCAAAGACTAATTTACTGAATATTTGTTCCACTGAGACTGAAATATGGCTACAGCTGTACTGAAAAAGAGGAAGCAATTGTTTTGATAATCAAGATACTAGGAAACAACTGGGAAAATAAAGTAGCTTCCGGGACAATAGTCAATAGTTAATTGTTCAACTCCCCAGTTCACATTACCTATAGATACCAAGTCTGATTATGGAGTAAATCACCATGAATAAAGCTCAGTTGGACTTTTGATGCCAGCAGGGTTTTTGTCTAATGTTGCTTGCTGGGAGAAACTTTAAAACAATGCAAAAACCATAAAATGCCAAGTGAATTTCAAGATATAAAAATGAAAAATGTAGAGAACAAAATAATGTGAGAGCACTTCATTTCCTCATTATTTAAATGTATTTTTGCTAGAATTATAATTATACATTGATTATAATTGACTTTAAAATCCAGTCAGAAAAAAATAGTAGTATGGATGAATCTGATCCACCAGTGAGATCAAAACAATAGCACCAGGTTTTAAATGCAACAAAAATTACATATTTTATTACTACCTCCAGAGGGCTTATAAAGATCTTTTTTTAATTGCTGATTTTAAGTTAAATTGAAAGTGAAACATTTTCATTCTTTATGATGATGTAGTGGCTCAAGTGTTTTTTGCAAACACTGAGTCTTGATTACTTAGTTTCAAGGTGTGTAAGTGTGTACAAAGTTATATCAGAACACAAAGTCCAACCTCTTAAAGCACTAACATAAAACCTGTATAAACATCTGCATGTTATGGCTCTGGACCACCAATTGAATTTTTGAACTGCATAAGCATTTTTCATTGAAGAAATATAAATATTTACTAGTCCTTTCATTTTTCGATGAGGCAAAATCACATACACATAGAAATAAAATATGGCTCGATTAGAGGTGACTCAACTGATTATTAAAATTTAACTAGGAATGACAAAATAATCATGGTGAAGACTAATATAATTAGAAAGATCAGCAGAATCATTTGGGTGGTTTTTAAATTTTCTATAAAGCTGAGGAAGATTCACAATCTACACTATATATTGTTTATGTCTACAAAGACAGCTTTATGTATTTGTAAAGAAATATGCAATTCAATTGTATATAGCCTGTGATATTTGTTCCAAAATATTGTATCAAAAATCAAATTGCGAACTAATTCCTAGTTAAAGGAAGTAAAGTTGGAGAGGTCTGGTGAACTCTGGCACTGTGAGAAGCAGAATGGGATTGAGAGAGCAAATCCACTGAAAAGAACATAGAAACGTGAACAGCTGCTTCAGAAGGCTCAGAAAATTACTTAGAAAAATACTGGAATTTTGCTGTAGAGGGAAGTCTTTAAAAGAATTAAATAAAAGTTAAATAATTTCTTGATGGAGATTCAAGAAAGCATAGAGTAAATCTACTTCAAAAGAAATAAAAGAGCAACAATTTATCCCCATTTTCTGATAAGTAAACAAAATAAGATATTAGTTAAGCGTTTGTGTTGTTGCAGCTGAGACTACTCTGGTTAAAAAAAGATCAAAGGAACTATCTATCTTAATTTGTATTATAATTGTCATACAAATAAGCATAATAAATATAGTTTTATTTTAACATCTTATTTGGCTTTCTACATAGCTTCTGCTTCAATCCTTTATTTTTTCCCCTCCAGTTTTTTTTTATTAGTGTTAACCTTTTATGTTGGAGGTTCAAAATATTGTTTCTGCCGGCTTTTGGTTTATTTATTGGAAATTAAGGTGAAGAGAAAATTCTTGACAACCTAGTGTGCAGAATCTTTCACTGATGATTATTGGGTAAGCAACTACTTCATTAGAATATTTATATATGTCATTATGCTGTTTTTATTGGACTTATAAAAAAAATCTGCTACATTTTACCTGGGTGCTGGGGCTGGAGGAGGTCACCTTTGAGGTCAGCCTTTTGCATAATACAATATGTTTGCTTATATCATTTCCCACTGCTCCCTCTGAATAACTTGTTCCCAAGACTAAACCTCCAGGCTCTTGTCACCTGGAGTGGGGGAAGCATGGTGACCTGGCAGCAAGGGCTTTAGGAGACCATCTGTAGTCACCATACCCCTTTTTCATAATTTTGTGCAGTACCCCAGTTTTCTGTTCCAATCCACACCTTTGTTATCTCAAGGGCCCCAAGTACTTTGTATGGCATGTGTCAGCTTGCTTTTTGCTGCTTTTTCCCCCCTTGGGAAAACACTCAGACTTCAGGTTCCCATGACCCCCCCTACCCCCCACACCTATTCCGTCCATTCAAATTTGGTCTATCCATGCACTCTACATCTTTCAAAAGTTGTCAGTGTTCTCTCTTCTCCCTTTCTCTTTATAGGTTTAAATCCTTTTAATTCGTTTAATGTCTGTTTATTGGGAATTTAATAGAGAGTAAAGGTAAGGACATGTGTCCCACCTGCCAGGTTGTCTGGAAACCATCAACTTACTCTTCTATGCTTACCTACCTTCTGGCTACTTCCCAATGACGGTTATTCTTCAGTCAACTTTCTCAGTCATTGAACCCAGACCATTGCGTACTTTTGCTTTTTTATACGTCTATATGCTTGCACATCCTCTCATCCCTAACTCCAAGCAGAGTGTCTTTCTTCAAAGCCAAATCATATCTGACATTTTTAAGAACCCACTTACCTGCCCATCTTCAATTAATGTATCTTTCTTCTATGCTTATGTAGCCTGCTATTGTTCCTTTATGATGTCAACAGTGTTCTGCCTTGATTTAGATATTCTCTCTAGATTTTATTGTCCTTTAAAGTAATGTCTTACTAAGCTCAGTCACTTCTTTATAGTCTGGGTTGCATGCTATCTAATAATACATATATTTATTGGATTCTGAAATATTGTATGAAACTACAGTATTTACTTTGCCCCTTCATTTTTATTTTCCTTTTCAAATTATTTCAAAGATACAAAGGCTTCAGAATTTTTTCAAGTATTAAAACATAGCTATGTGTTCATTTATATTTCACATATAGAAAAATACAAGTATTTATTGAACATTTATTATTAAATTAAATATTATATGAAAGCCTACCACACAGTTGGCACGCTTTTCTGAGTGGCAAATGGCAATTAGCCTAGATGATAATCTTCATTTAAAATTCAGAGCTCTTCTGGAATACTGGTCTGCTAATTGCAAGATCAGGAGTTCAAATTACCAGCCACCAAGATCAGCATTTCGAAACCACCAGCCACTTAGAGGAAGAAAGTCAGAGCTTTCTACTCCTGAATAGAATGAAAATCTTTGGAGCTTACGGGGGCAGCTCCAGCCTTCCCTATAGGGTCACTATGAGTCAGCATTGAACAAATAGCAGTGAGATTTGTCTTGGTTTTTGTTTTTTTTAATAGTTGGGGAAATGGGATACAAAATATGAAAGTGTATACATTTCAACACATTAAAAATTCAAATACTAAACTTTCTTTGATTCTTTGAGGACCCAGAAAGAGAAAATTGTTTAAACGTAGTATATTTTGCAGGATGGGTAGAAACTTGAAGGAAGGAAATTAATGAATGAAAATTTAAAGTGAAAAAGGAGGATATTTGAAATTCCAGAAGAACATTGGCGGATCATGAGCAGACTACTGTTTGGAGCAGCAATTAGTCCATCTGTGGGGTACTATTTGGAGGTCTGTGTCTGTTATGGATATTTCCATATTTTATGACTTGGGAAAAAGAGAAATTCCTTTAAAAAAGCAAATAGTCACTAAACAGGCAAAATTTAATAAATAAACAAAACTTTCTTTAGAAAGCTTAAGTTAAGGCTGCAAAAGATGGTTACACTGGGGACAGAATGACAGGAAGCCAGAATTAGACTACTGATTCTAGGTCATGAAGTCTTAACCCAAGGAAGACAAAATATTGATGGTATAATCAAGATTAGGAACGTGAGATAATGTTTACTCGATAAATGCTTACTCCACCTCTGCTTGTTTTTCAGTTGTTCCTTGTGGCTTGTTTTTCTTTTATGGAGCTATTTTCCAGAGATGTGGCTGAGATCTATTGAGATCTATTGAGTCTGTACAAGATGAAGTCAACAATTTAAAGAGGACTGAAGGACTAACTCAATGAAGATCTGGGGTTGGGTAATCCTTTTAAAGACAAAGAGGCAACGTTTGTTTGCCAGATAGGTTCTGTCTGAGAAAAGCATACTTTCCTCCTTTATTTGCTGTATCTTGGACTTATAGCAGTTCAGATATGCTTCTTGTCCAAAGCCTTTTCTTTCTGAGAGACAGTACACCTTTCAATCTGAGTTTTGCTCTGTCTTAGGGTAGTTCTTTTCTGAATGCAGGTCTTGATAAGAGAAAAGCAGTTAAAAAAGAAGAGACAGAGTGACAGAGGACTTGGGGAATGGGAAACAGTGTCCTAAGAAAAAAGAAAGGAGCATGTCTTAGGAATGGAAGTCATAATTCTAGCAAAGACTGATTTTCTTTAATTTACAATTCCATATAGATGGATAGCTAAGTCAGATTTTAACCCAGAATGATATAGCATTTTTCTAACTACATCTTCTTACAACAGAAGGTTTACAAGCCGATTGTCTTAGCCTTGATATCTTTTCCTGTCATCCTTGACTTCATTTCATAATTCTCATCCTAGCCTTTCATGATTTCAGGGCTAAATCACTCTCCGTTATCACTCTCGGACTTAGATGTTTGTGGTCTAGAATGACTCGCTATATTAAGAATGAGAGCCAATGTGCTCATTACAAAGTTGAAAAAAAGAATTTCACCTTAAAATCCATTTTTTACAGATATTTGGAACATAATGTCTCCTGAGACAGTTGCTTATAATGATTATGCCTCTCCTTTCGTCTCTTTAACCTTTATTTCATTAATAAAGAAGTCAGACTGTGGAAGGAAAGCTTGTGGGTCGGAGGTCATAATCAAGAGAACCCTTATTGCATCTTTATTTTGGAATTATAGTTCTATAAATATTGCTTTGGGGAAAAATCAATGGATATAAATAGATAATTTTCAAGTATGAGAAAGATAGACATTGAGGTAAAGTGTTTGAAATATAGGGTTCATAATGGAAAATATCCAAAAGGCATAGATTTCTGCTTCTGGGTCTGAAAAAAATTAGCTATAA
>NW_022111379.1:24858561-24860209 GCF_000313985.2 Echinops telfairi
GGGGCATGCTCTAAAATTGATGTGGTAATGACTGTACAATTCTTGATATGATTGAACTACTGGATAGTATGATATGTAAATTCTGAGCCAATAAAACTGTTGTGAAAAATAAAAAGAAATTATATTCCACCACAATAATCATGTAAATAAAATGCCTGGTACCTTGGTGGGGAGGTGGGACGGAGTGGGGAGAAAGAGACATAAGAGTGTTAAATGAGGTTTGGAGAAGTTATTTAATTAGAGCAGTTTCATGATCAATAGTCCTTATGGCATACTCATTGCTCTGAGGTTTTGAAGATAGAAATTTTCTTGTATCACACACACACACACACTCACGCACGCACGCACGGATGCACTTGAGATGCTAGCATTTGATGAAGCAGCCCTGTTAATTGTCATCACAATACAGGGGCAGGTACTTGCCCAACAGTGTACATTCTTACTGAGGCAAATTGGTTAGTTGTATGAAGGCTCAGGGAGTTTAAAAAGAACAGCCTATTGACATATTCAGTTCACACAATCGGCAGCACAGAACTGATGGTGAGGATGGTATAGGACCAGGTAGTATTTCCTTTTGTGTGATGCAGGGTTCCTTTGTATCAAAACCAACTCTATTGCATCTAAGTGCAATCGTCAGTATAGCACAGAGGTTAATTTGGTGGACTGTAGCCGTATCATCCTTGGTATGGAGTACGCCTCAATGTAAAAAAGACAAAAATCCTCACAACTGTACCAATAAACAATATCATGAGAAATGAAAAAAAAAGATCGATGTTAAGGATTTCATTTTTCTTGGATCCATAATTAATGATCACGGAAGCAGCAATTGATTTAAATGACATACTGAATTTATAAACTGCTGCAAAAGATCTCTTTAAAGTGTTGAAGAACAAAAATGTCACTTTGAGGACTAAGGTGCACTTAATCCAAGCCATAACATTTTAAATTGCTTCATATGCCAGGAAAAGTTGGAAAATAAATAAGCAATATTGTAGAAGTGATGCATTTGAATTATGGTCTTGGTGAAAAATATCACATTTATCATGAACTACAAGAAGAACAATTAATCTGTTTTGGAAGAAATACAACTAGAATACTCCTTAGAAAAAGAAAGAGAAGTTTGTCTCACACACTTCTGATTTTTTCTAGGACAAACCAGCCCCTACAAAAGGACACTGTACTTCATAAGGCAAATCAACATCAAACTTACTACCATTGAGCTGATTCCAACGATAAGGACCCTATATGGTAGACTATAATTGCTCCTGTGAGTTTCTAAGATGGTAAATTTTTACAGGATAGAAAAACTCACCTTTCTCCTGTGGAGTATCTGATGGCTTCAAACTCACAATTAGCAAATTAGGAGTTTAATGCTTACCTGACAGCACTGTGGCAGTTACATAATCTGGTGTCAATTTGAGGATTAAGAGTGAAGAGGTGGAGTCTAGCCTGTCAAACAGGACATAGCCAATGAGGCCTCTGTGTGGGCCTGGCCTTCTCCTGAGGATTCTGGGAACTCCTGTATTTCCTCCTTGGAGGCAGGGAGACAAACTCTCTCTGCACACACTGTGAGACATCCCTGTTGAGAAGATACATGGAGAGAGGTTGATGGAGCCAGATCTCTGGAGCCAGAGAAGCCACATGGAGA
>NW_022111379.1:24864819-24889945 GCF_000313985.2 Echinops telfairi
CCTTGAACAAGCTCCACCGGGTAACCTACGCCCTCCTCACTATTGATTTTAGATCACTTGTTGTTCCCTTGTCCCTGGGTTTGTTGGCACCCCCTTTCCTTTGCCCTGCCTCCCCCTCTTCCATGTCCCCTGGGAACTGTTGCTCCCCTTGTTTTATCTTTTGAAATATTTACCCCACCTATCTTATCTAGATAGAAATTCAGAGACAGTAATAAGCACAAAAACAAGACAAAGCAAAACAAAACAACAACAAAAGCCAACAACAAAAAAGAAAAGGCAATAAATAGGCACTCCATCAGACTCGACCAGAAAACATTCGTAAGTGTCAACAAACAGACCTGGAATTGTTTATAGTTGTACGGCATTTCTATAGTAGAAATACCACACGTGGATGATTTTAACAGATACTTATATTCTCATAGTTTAATATAGTAGAAATCTGAATTCAGAATTCTAATGGAAGACTTCCTGCCTGATTTCCTCTGGGGAAAGAATTTTGTCTGCCTTCAACATCTGTGGTATGTCACTTTTTGGAAATTTCCATGTGTCTTGGTATCCATCTTATTGTAGGTCTAGGAAATTCCCAGTGCAGGGGCCCTAGAACCAAATGATGTGCTCCACTCCTACATCTACTTTCTACATGATACTAGCCTCCTCTGATCTCTGCTGATATGCTTTATCTTCTTCTTATCTCAAAGAAGTTTATCTCAAAAAACTTAATCCTGTAGATTATATCCTGCCTTATTGAGATTATGGAGGTTATGATTTACAATACCCAGCACAGAATCATAATTTTACTAAGTTGACACATATTTGGGGGGACAAAATTCAATCTAAACCAAAAGCAGATTTTCAGGTAGATATTCTGTATTATCTTCAACTAATTTATGAGGTCTTTTTAAGGCAGGCAACAACAAAAAATTGTTTGTCAAAGACTATTGATACAATTTCTGGGATCATATATCAGAAATATTTTCTAGAAAATCAGTTTCTATAAGGAGGAATATTCTGAATGTCATAGTATTCATTTTAATAGTGACCACAATGTTATTAAAAACACTCTCTCTCTTTCAATCTTTCTTTATCTCTCTCCCTCTCTTTATCACACAAATCGACACAACGCTTCTACGTTTTAATTAAAAACAAAGAGACATACTACCATCGAGTCAAACCTGACTCATAGCAGCAGTATAGGAGAGGTAGAACCCCCGTGGGTTCTTCTATTGTAACTCTTTAAGGAGTAGAAAACTTCATCTTTCTCCCATGGAGCAACTGGTGATTTCAAACAGGTGGCTTTGAGGTTAGCAGACCAAAGAGTACTCACTACACCACCCAAGTCTTAACTAAGAAGACGTGAGTGCTTGACATTTAATTTGTGCAATATCATACAACAATAAAACAAAATTCAAAGGTCTTAGAAGATTCTCAAGTAAGGGAGCATACTAAGAAGAGAAAATTGATCTTTCTACCATTAAACCTTTATCTTTCTGTTATACTTGGACAGACAGCAGCACAAACAGGTCAGACCAGATGTCATAAAGTTGATTTAAACTCATCAGCCCACATGCATTTCAAAGTAGAACTGTACTTCATTGTACTCATATTGACTGATTTTTTGTACATATATCAACAGACCTAAGCAAATATGACTTATCAACAACAAAACTGTTGATTATACACATAGACTTTACTACATGCTAAACATTGGAATAAAATTAACTGCCTTGTGGAGAGAGAAGCTAGAGAACTCAAAATCATCAACCAGGGGTAAAAAAACAAAAACGGTGGGGCGGCAAGGGCTGGCTGTAGAGCAAGTACAAGAACTGCTCATATGCAAGTTTATATTGAAGCTGAAGCAATCTAGAACATGTTAAATCTCGAGTATACTGTACTTGAAATTATCATAATATAGTCGATGCACTAAACACTAGTTGATATAATGATACATGTGATCAACAACAAGAGTAGTTGTAGAATGACATCAAGAATATCACACATGTGGAAAAGCTGAAGGTCATTAAAAAGACAGGAAAGAAAGAAACCACTAAAGTGTGTGTCAGAAGAGTCTAAAACTTTGTCTTGCAAGCACAGCAGCAACAGCAAATGGAATAAATTATGAAGTAAGAGAGGTAAACAAAACATTTCAAAAGACAGCTCCAGAAGACCAAGTGAATTATCATAATGAAATGTGAAAACACCTGGTATTAGAAAACACAATGAAAGAAGTCGATCAGGGTCTCTCAAGCTGAAAGAACTAAAGAACAATTTTAATCCTGTAGTTGCTAAACTGAAGAATTGTATGGGCAAAATATTGAATAATCCAGGAAGCAAGAAATGAAAATGGAAGGAGAACACAGAATCGCTTGATCATAAATAATTGGTTGTGATACAAACACTACAAGAGACAGCCTGATGTTAGGCGCCGTGGCGTCAGCTCCAACCCATAAGGACCCTCCGCACCATAGAATAAAACACTGTGCAGTCCTCCACCCTCGCAGTTGTTCCTACACTGTGTCTGCTGATGCAGCCCCTAGTCCGCCCATCTCAGTGATGGCTTTCCTCTTTTTTGCTGCCCTTCTCCAAGGACTGGTCTCCCCTGACAATGTGTCCAAAATTTGTAAGATGGTCTTAACATCATGTAACCGCAAGATAGCAGGGTATCATGAAACAATAGTATTAAAGGAAAAAGTCAAAGCAGTACCAAAGAAAATGGCAAAAGGAAATATACAGAAACTGACAGATTATCAATCAAAATGTTTCGATAAATTAATGCAAAGCTGAAAGTGCTCACTCATTTATGCCAAGAAATTTGGAAGACATCAACTTGACAAACTGACTGGAAGAGATTCTTTTGTGAGTCTATTCCAAATAAAGGTGACTCAATAGAATGCAGAATTTATCAAACAATCAATAGCACATGCAAATACAATTTTGATGAAGTTCCTTTAAAAGTGGCAGCTACAGTGCATTGACATAAAGCTGCCAGAAATTCAAGAAGGTCTCAGAAGAAGATGCGAACAACTGTCACTGCTAGCTTCAGATATGTTTTGGCTAAAATCAGAGAACATAAGAAAGGTGTTGGCATTCGACTCAGTGGTTCATAACAAACTTTCTACATTAAAAAGAAAGGGAATTCCAGAACAGTCATTGTGCTCATATAGAACCTTTACATAAGCCAAAGTCAATTGCTAAAAACAGAACTAAGAGATATTTAATAGTTTAAAATAAGGGAAAGTTTGTGTCGGAGTTGTACCTTTTCATTATGTTTATTTAATCTATATGCTAGGCAGATAATCTGAGAAATTGGACTATCAGATAAAGAATCAAGAGACAAGGTTTAAGAAAGGGCCATTAACAACCTACACAATGCAAAGGGCACAATCTTGTTTACATAAAATCAAGAGGACTTGCAGTACTAACTGAAAAAGATCAAGGATTGTAACCTTCTATCTGAATTGCAACTCAGTGTGGGGGAAAATATCCTCACACCTGGACAAATAAAAGGAGAAAATATTAAAGATGCCAAGGATTTCATTTAACTTAGCTATTCAATCAATGATCATGGAAGCAGCAGTCAAGGAATCGAATGACACATTACCTTGAGCTACTCAAGACCCTATTAAAGTGTTGAAGATAAATATGCCCCTTTGAGGGAGGTGTCTGATCCAAGCCATGGCATTTTCACTAACCTTGCCTGTATGTAAAACCTGCTCAATGACTAAGTAAGACTTGAGAAGCAAATATGCATTTGTATTCCAAAGGAAAAAATCAGTCTCATTACAAATAGCCAGAACATTCCCAGAAGCAAGGATGGAGAGACTTTGCCTCGCACACTTTAAACATGTTATTAGAAGGAACCAATTTCTGCGTAAGGACATCATGGTTGGTAAAGTAGGTGGTCAGTTAAGACGAGGACAATGCTTAATAAGATGAACTGATATAGCGGTTACAACAATGGCGTCAAAGATTAAACTGTGATATGATGCAGGTCTGGAAAGTGTTTCACATGGGTTCAAAACCAATTGTAAAACACTTAACCAGAACAGCATTTATCAGCATGCCTGTGTGTACTTGAACTTCCAATCCTTTGATGAGCAGCTCAGTGTGTTGAGTTTGCACCACCCAGGGACCCTATCAGCATACCAACATCCATAACCCAATGCCATCTAGTCTATTGCAAGTCACAGAGATCCTATAGGAAAGAGAGCTTCCTCTAAGAGTTTCAAGTTTGTATTCTTTATAAAAGTAGACTGCCACATTGTATTCTTATAGATGTCCTGGTGAGTCTGCATCTTTCGATTAGCATCTGAGCCCTTAGCACTAGGCCACCCAGAATCCTCCCCAGATGAAACCCCCAAACAAACCCACCACCTCAAAAAATTAATTTTGCCTGATAGTGACCCTGTGTACGATAAATCTTTATGAAGGCAGACAGACTTGTCAGATTTGTTTGGGCCCCTTTATTTCTGTTTTAAAGGTCAAAGTATACTGAGTAAAGAGAATTTAGAGAAGTGATCTAGCACCAAAAAATTCTGAAAAGCAAATGAATAAGCAGAGAAGTTTATAGGCATTGTCTGAGCGATCTTTTCCAAAGGATCTTGCATACCTACGTAGCCTTTAACATTTTACAGATAAGCAAGTGCAATTACTTATATTTCCAAGTTATCATTTTTCAATTTATGAAATAAAAAATATAAACTTACTTTGTTGAGTGTAAATAACAAGATAATAGATGTGCTAAAGTGATAGTTGATAGTATTTATCATTTTAAAGATATATTAAATATTTTCTTATCTTCTTAAATAAAATATGCTACATGAAACAAAATGTTTGTGGTGCATTGTGATCATCAGTAGTGTATACTTTAAATATGATGCCACTACAATTTTAGGAAATCAGTTCTTTCATCTAACATCTTGGCTCATCCTTTAGTCCCAAGGTGTTGAAATAGCCAGAAATCTAACATCCAAAATAGGTAATACACTTGAATTTTCTTATCAGTACTGATAAATATTTAGAAATTGATAAATGGCTATTTCTATTCAAATTTCTAAATGTAAAATGTGTTTTACTCTGAGAACTCTGGTACAAGGTAAAAAGTGGCAGACCTACAAGGGAAAATCATGAACAACACATTACAATCCAAAGAAGAATTCTCAAATCCTAAGTTTTAATAAAAATGTGTATCAACTTGGGAAATAAGAGATAGCCTGGAGCAAGGGATATTGTGCAGCAGAGGAGGTTAACAGGGAAAAAATAGAGGTCGTAGGCAAACCATCTAAGTTAATCGCAGATGATTTCAACCTTCCAGAAAGCCTTTCAGACAAGAAATTAATAGCAAAAGCACAGTGTATCGGAGGAATTCAAAGCTCATCCTGGACTCAAAGGCTAAAATTCTCCAAACTGTATATTTTGAGCTAAGGGTGGGAATCTAGGACTCTTGGTTTATGGAAGAAATTGAAGATAGGTGACCCGTGCAAAATTAGAATTAAGTAAGATATTGTACCAAATGAGAAATCTTGCTGGCACAGTGAATTAAGTGGATTAGATTAATTAAAAGGGTGGCAATTTCAACCTACCTTTCATTCCTCATGAGCAAGAGGTGGCAGTCTACTTCCATAAAGGCTCACCTGGGAAATCCTAAGGCACAGTTCTAGTCTTTGATTAAGTTTTGTGTCAAATTGAGTGGGCCAAAATTTTAGTGGCTTTACTATTAAGATGTAGTAACCCCTCAGGATGAGATCTAGCATAATATAATGCTGGTACGTGTGGTTTGCTTCTAATGTAAGTGTGTATTGTAGAAAAGCATGCTTGCTTTTAGCTGAGTCTGAATGCTGAATTTGACTCATCAACGATCTTATAGAAATTGAATTCATTCACATCTACAGCTAGAAGCCTGTCTTCTAACCTACCAATCTTGCGTTCACCAGTCTGCCATTACATGAGCTATAGCCTCCGGGCAGACATCTTACCCATGGTCTTAGAACTTTCCCATCTTAATGTACCATTTCTTTGATACAAACCTCATTTTATATATATATACTTCATTGGTTTTGCTTATCTCAAGAATCTAGTCAAGCACATAGTTTTTTTCCTATAGAATCTCTTTAAGTGGAATCCACTCAATGGCAGTGGATTTTGACTATACCATTTAACAAAAATGAGACCCTGAATAAAGTCACACAGAGATGCCTGTGAGGTTGTTCCTTGTATTGTCAAATGTCACAATGTTTGTGGCTTGGGGACAAGAGGATTGTGGAGTTACAGGTGTATAGAAGGCAATATAAAATATAAAAATCTTGAAGATTTTTGTTCTTGTTTCCCATTTTTTAAGGAAATACCAACAAGATTCAGGGTAAGTTTAACTGGAAGAGCATCCCCCTGTAGATTTTTGCAGTAGCTTAACCCTCTCCAATTACCTATCAAGAAAAAATATGTTTAATTGTTTTTGGAAGCTGGTGGCAAGATAAATTCTGCAGTTATAAATATTTTCTGCTAATATAGTGCTTTGTGTTAATAATGAATTAAAATTGTGAAGAAATCATTAAAAATAATAACAATTAGCATACATGTTACAAAGAAGTTTGGAGGCATACAGGACCATGAGCACAGGACTATAGAAAACTGCAAACAAAAGCCTGATTAAATTTTGTGCTGGAGGAAAACTCTGAAATCTTGATAAGCTGAAGTGACCAGGTTCAGACTAGTAATAATGAAATAAGATGGGCTTTTCTTGCTTACACTATGAATATTCTTTAATCCACAAAGTACTTTTAGGAAAACAACGACAACAATAAGACAAGTAATATTAAGTTCTTATTGGAGAACTCTTTTACATTATTCAGGGAAAATATTGACTAACCAAAAAATATTTTTAAAGTGACATTTATGGGCCAACTGCCTACCCCCATCCTCTGAAAGGTACACGGAACAGAAGACATAGCTCATGTCTTGGTGGAGTACATGGCCTTATATGCCATCCCATTGCTGTAAATGGTGTTAGCTCACAACCACGTATTGGACAGAGTACAGTGGAAGTCCTATAGGGTTTGCAATGCTGTAATTTTTATGGCAGTATATTGGCATACCTGTCTCTCACGGAAGGGTTTGAGTCATCTACCTTTCAAGTACATGATCACTGTGCCACTAAGTTTCTTTGTAGTCTTCCTAGGAAGTCACAATGGGTGTTTATGAAATTGTTAGAGTACACTAAATAGTAACAAATACCCTCTGGTGTAGCACATTATAACTCAATTAAGAATTGAACACAGAGGGGAGAAGTGAAACAAGAGTACAGGGAAAGGAAAGACTGACATGGGTATCATTAGCATAAGTGTTCTAAATGTTGGCTGAGACTGCAAGAATTAGTGAGACTGTGATGAAGTCTGTGTAAGTCTTGGTACTTTAGAGAAACAAATCCACATAAACTCATGTATAAGAGAGAGTTATATACAAAGGGTAAGTGCACATCAAGAAAACATCCCAACCCAGTGCTGCCCAAACCCACAAGTCCAACATTAACCCATATATCTGAAACCAATCCACAAAGTCCTCCTCCATCTCACAAAACAGATGCAATGATGCTGACTGCAGGAGGAAAGCTGAGTCAGAGAATGTGTAATCATCTCAGCGCTGGCAGGGGTCTCCACACGGCTGCTCCAGCACCCAGGGCTGCATCAGGGTAGGTCCATGCAGCTTCTCCTCGGGGGATGTCCTGCAGGAAGTGAGCCTTGGCAGCTAAAGCAGGGAACTGGCTAAGGCAGCTGCACTCTGGTTCAACCAACACAAAGCAAGAAACCCAAGAACTAAAAAGGTTAGGCTCACTGAGCCATTTATCTCTCTGCCCTTCAATTAACCTCACATGTGTTTATCAGCCAGGTTGGCACAATAAACTAACTCAAAGTGACATTTATTAATATGGATTTTCTACACATTTCTCCATAACTTCAACCAAATGATTGGGTGGGACTAACACTAATAGAGTGCATGTCAGATCTTGTTCCCACTCACCTGGCTATATGGACAAGCCACCATTGAAGCAGAAGGAGAAACCCTAGAACTATTGGAAGAGCACATTCCTAATTTCTGTCTGAGGTAGCAGAGGTGGAGACCAGAGGCATTAGATTGTGGCATAGAGACTATGGAACAGAAGAAGATGAGTAATGTCAAAACCACAGAACTTTGAGACAGAGCAACAGACCACCTTCCTAGACCAGGAAGGTAAGTACCATGGATGAGGTGCTGAGGAAACTTGGTTTCTGGCTGGTTTGAATTATTGCTGTCAACCTCTGACTTTATGCTAATTTTTGACCGATTCTGATTTATGATGACCCAGTAACTTCCCTAATGAGTTCCCCCCACACACATCTCCAATAATTGTGAGTATTGTCCGTGATCTCTGTGTGGCCAAGGCAATGAATTATTGAACCCAGCATGGAAGTAGAGTGCTCTGGGAGAAATGATGTCAGGATAGGAAAAAAAAGATGCGATATGGAGGCATTGCCACTGCTTCTTGGCAATAGGAAAATGTAAGGATTGCATATGGCTTTCCAGGCCATTTACTATAGAGACAGCACTTAGAAAACCCATAGGCAAATGGAAGAATTATGAAAACAGTCCATTCAGCAGAAAGAAAAACAATTGGAAAAATTACAATTTAAAACAAAACAAAAATAAATCTTGTTATTAAAATGTAGTTGGAAGAATGTCTTAGACGGAGTGCTCTAAATAAGCAAAGTCAATGTAAACATAGAGGTTTGCCTCAAGAAAACAGCAGAGACATTTGTTTACCTGGGCAAGTTCCAAATCCAGAGGTTAAATATCAGGTTGATGACGTCTCCTGACTCAAGTAACTGCAGAAGTTGATGAACCTGCTATCAGCATATCAGAACATAGAGTTCTGGCTGCAATTCTGTGAATGAATCCAAGGTCAGTACAGAAGATGGTAGACTGCCAACAACTCCCATATCAGCAGGCAATAGGTCATGCCCTTGGCTGAAGTCCAAAACACCAGAAGTCAGATGATAAGCCAGAAGTAGGATCCAGAACAGCAAGAAGCAAGCAAGATTTCCAACATCATTCACTTATGTGGAAATCAAGCCATACCCCTGAGTAAATATCTTTTCAATTGATTGGCTGCTCACAGAAGCTCATAATCAGTGCTATTGCATTATATTAGATATCATCCTGGGAGATCACTACATTTTAATTGTTACACCATTGAGAGTCCTGGTTCAACCAAATTGACTATATTATCACAAGTGAATACAGTGTCCAAAGCATACATCTTCTACAATTACCAACTCACTTTCCTACTGGTTAAGTCAGGAGAAAGAGATTTTATCCTACTCTAAACCTCATGGCAAGGTGTACTTTCAAAAGTTTTCCATCTGAGGTTTATTGGGAGCACATCTGAATAATCTGAACAACTGCCCTTTGTAGGCTTATAGTACAGTTCAATTTGTGAATGGTAATCTAACAGATTCACGGGCTAGCTCTCCTTCTCTCTCTATTTTATCTCTTCTTCAGTGGGAAGTTTTCTCTCTTATCTTCGTTAAGAGGGTCCGTCTGTTCTCTGTGTCCATCTTTCTCTCATCGTTCCAGGTGGTTTTGCATTGCTATGCTCCTAGAAGGCATATCACATCCAGGGACACCCACAGTGGATACATTTCATAGACGTTCCCAAACTAAAAAGGAAGACTGATGGCAAAGAGGCTAAGCATTCGGTTACTAAGGTTACTAACTGAAATGACGGCAATGCTACTCCGCCAGCTGCTCGGTGAATGAAAAAAGTGTCACTCAGTGTCATTAAGGAGTACAGTCCGGCTAAGCCTATGAGACGAAACTATGCTTTCCTATCCTATTGGGTCTCTTTGAGTTAGAACTGACATGATGGCAACGGATTAGATAGGGTCTAGTCCAGATCAAGCCCGTCAGATTGGGGTGGGGGCGGGGGTACTGATGATCTAGTTCCAAAAAATCCAATGAAACACTATAGATGACAACAGAATATTGTCCAATACAGTGCTGAAAGATGCGTCTCCTAGAAGTGAATACATTCAAAATACACAGTGGCTACCGTAGACTCAAGTGTACCAAAATGGTATTTGGTAGTATGGTACCTAGTAACGTTTCTTTCTGTTGTACATGAGTCTGCACCAACAACTAAAAATAGACACTCTATCTGAGATTACCTAGTGCACCCTTCATTCACAGTTCAAAACTTCCGCTTCTTGGATCTGTCCTCAGAGGACTCAGCACTGTTCTTCCATAGTGTGTAAGATCAATGAAGCTATTGGCATTTTACCATGCTCAAAGCTTTAAAATTAGGCATCTAGATCTTCCCCACTCTGTACCCCACACTGCTGCCCCACTCCAGACATTTCTGTAGCATCTGTCTTGGTTGTTCAGGAAAGGAAAACATGAAGCAAAGCTATATTAATCTCAGAGCCCAATGTAACAAAGAGATTTCAGAAAGTATGAAGAGACCATGACACTATTTCAGAAGGTATATGGTCTATGACCATCTCTGCTACATGGAAAAGTCCAGAGAGGAGAGTAATACACAAATTACAATGTTGACACTTGGAATCAAGCATATGGAAAGTACCAATTTGTTGCATACATTGTAATAAATAGTATACCACTTTAAACAACTCTATCTTTACACATTTCTAAATTATCTCTACATTAGACTATATATCAGTCTATGTGGCAGTTACATACTCTCCTGTCAATGTGTGAAGGGGTGGAGTCTAGCCTGTCACTCAGGCCATACCCAATGAGGCCTCCTTGTGGGTATGGCCTTCTCCTGAGGATTCTGGGAACTCCTGTATTTCTCCCTGGAGGTGGGGGACACTCTCTGTCTCCTCTTCCTGCTGACAAGCCACGCAGAGCTACACTAAGCCCTGGAACTGGAGAAGCCATGTGGAGACCCACGCTAGCGCTGAGATGCTTCCGCCACCACTGGATTCACAAGACTTTCCACCCACTGGCCTGTTATCTTCCTGCATTCAGCATAATTGCATGGCTGCATGAGTCTAAAGAGGAATATGGATTAGTATTGACATATGGGGTAATATCGGACTTATGGACTTGATCTGGACTGGCCTGGGATGTTTTCTTAATGTACAATTGCTCTTTGACATAAAATTCTCTCTTACATACATATGAGTGTCTCTGCATTTGTTTCTCTAGTCAACCCGGAAAACACAGTCTATATGAGCTTCTTAATGAGAAAAATATATTCATGGAGGAAATATAAAAATTGAGTTAGCCACTACTTTGAGACTGGATTCAATTATTTCTGGAGAAGACAACTCTTCTTCACAGTCAAGAGGAGTGGGAAGGTATCCAGGAGCTTCAACAACATTACTATTAAGAGAAGCAGCATTTATTTAGCTATAAAATTCTTCTATATTGGCATGAACTTCATTTAGAGAAAAACAAAACATTCTCTCCCAGTTCACAGTACTTAACCATTGTTTATCAAGTTAGGTTCTACCTTTCTTAAACATACACATCTTTCATTTCATACATATTTTCTGAGCATTTACATAATTGTGATTTACATATGATGTGAAAGTGGATATGGATAGGTCTAAATAACTTCCTGGCAGAGAAAATCGCAGATCAAATAAAAAACTAAACTTATTGCCATCCAATCAGTTCTGACTCATAGAAACCTTATAATACATAAAGTAAGAGTTTCCAAGACACTAATCTTTACACAAGCCAACTGTCATATCTTTCTTCTTTTGAGTGGCTGGTGAGACCCAACTGCTTACCCTTAGTTTAGGAGGGGAGCACTTTATCCACTGTAGCAGGGTTTCCATGTATTTCAAACAAATGTGGTATTTTTTTCAAGCTCTGTCACAGAGTAGCATGTAATCTTTGGTAAGTGATGTAACTTCTCAGAGTTAGCTAGTTAGGTAACGTGAAGCTAGGAGACAACTAGGAAAAATCATAATGCATTCCTTTCTTAATAATGAAGTTGATTTGACACTCAGTAGCTCACTGTTATGATATTTATTAGAAAGATATTCAGCTGTGGAGGAGACATAACGTGATAGAAGAAATCCATCCACTGAGAAAATAAAAATGAATATCATTTATGTACATATAAGTACAAAGGAACATTAAAGCTTTCTTTTAAAATAGCTATTTTATTGCCATATATGTATCTTTTTCCCCCAAAATGCTTGAAAAACTTTTCAAAGGCAGTGAAATAGGAGGGATTTATATATTTCTAAAGGATATATATATATATATATATATACAAGTTTTAAAAAGACATTTTGAGCACTGAAAATCTCCATTATTTACCAAAATAAATCATTACAGGTAAGAAATCTGGAAATGTCGAGTAGTAGTATATATTAAAAATAATACAGAACATATGGTATTAAATCTTAATTTCTAAAATTTTCTATAAAGTTTTTTCTATTTTAATAAAATCTATTTGAACTAAGAAATGGCCTCTAATGAAGATCTTCATCATCTTTTCCATTAAAAAATTATTTGGTCAAAGAAGCAAATGAATGCTTCCATATTTGACAATGAAGGAGAATGACATGGCTTATAAATAGTCATGTGACATGGAGGTGAATTTAAAGGAAATGTGAAAAGGTTGGGAGGCTGGAGCCTTGTTGCCTCAGGTTTCTTGTCCTAAACAGACTCCTAATGGGGTGGCCTTCCAAAATGCTGTCAGAGTAAACAGAGAAAACAGAGAATGTTCTGTGATCAATGAAAAGTATGTCAGAAAAAATAAACTAAGACCCTATAGGTTGATTCCATCTCATAAACACCTTGCAGGGTGGTTTCAAATAAGCCAAATTTACCCTTCTCGGTCTGTGGTCTAGAGTCCCAAGAGGGCAGTTTGAGTAATTCAGGAATAAAATATCATCACACTTACATGAAATCAGTGTGTCTGCAACTTTGGAACTTGAACATTCAGAGAATCAGAGCTCCAGCCTCTGGATTCTCATACAGATGCCAATAGTCCACACAGTGTTCTCTCCTTCAGTATTCAGAAACATGAACTCATTTATTTCACAAGTTGGATGCAGTGTATTAGTGGCATTGTGATAATTTCTCCATCAGGTTTAATGCACTACTAGATCCATCTCAGAAGCCTTTAACTAAATGCATCTGCAGATAATTGTTTTAAAGATAACCAATCACTCTACAACTATAGGGCAAGGTTCTCAATATAGAGAGCAGCATTAAAATTGGGGTTGTAAAGCTATCAGAGTTTGAGTTTGAGACTGCACACATAGTGTTCAAGTTCATGATTGAAATGTTCTCAGGCTAAGTGGCTTATTATTTCAACTACTGTAGACAAAGGTATCAAATCACCCATTGCTCCATACAGTCATTATAATGGAATCATTTAGTAATACCTTGGTTAATTTTCTGGACTTATCTCTCTTTGGTCACTCTAGGAATTTCTTTAGATAATGCAATTTTTAAAGAAAATGCGGTAATTATGAATGTATTCATATCAAGGCTCTTATGTAAATGCTTTCCAAGGAAATAGATTAAAAAACCCTCTTTTAAAAAAAGACATCTCTGTTCATGGCATATTCAAGGACATATTCAAGGACATCTATGCTAACTTGACAAACACCAATTCTTTTGTTAATAAAAAATACCTTCAAACAATAAATCAATTGCAGTGTTCTTGGCTGAGTTCGAAATAAAGGATGGCAGCCTCAGGCAGCATTTAGAAAGGACATTTCCAACCCTATCTCTTTCATTCCTTAGAGGTCGCATGCACTTTGGGCATGGTATCAGGACAGACCAGTCTTTAGAAAAGCTCATCATATTTGGCAAAGTGGGAGAGCAGTGAAAAAGAGGAATCCTCTTGATGAAATGGATTGACGTAACAGCTTCAACAATGGTTCAAACATGACAATTGTGAACAGGGAGTCGGACCAGGCAGTGTTTTGTTCTGTCTATGCGACAGAAAGGGGTCTATGAGACAGAACCGACTCAACAGCGCCTGAGAGCAGCAACCACCAGATAACAGGCTCTCAATATCATAGAGCTTGCATGAGGCATAATTTGGCTGTGAATTTAGCAAAGGAATTGGGGTCTTATTATTATTATTTGTTGTTGTTGAGAATATCCACAACAAAATATACACCAATTGAACTATTCCTATATGTTCAGTTCAGTGACATTGATTCCATTCTTCAATGTGCACAGCTATTCTAATATCCTTTTGTGAATTGTTCGTCCCTCATTAACATAAAGCCACTACTCCCAAAGTCTTCTACCTAGTATTTTGATACCATATACCTGTATAGTTCTCTAAAGAGCATATTGCTCAAAACAGGCATTGTGATAATATCTGATAGCTGGGGACCATCCAGTTCTGGTTTCATGGCAAAGGAAGCAGTTGTTTCTGAAGGAAATTGACTATTCATCGCACTTCCTTCTCCCGATGACATCACTAGATTTGATGTCACTCAGTGTACAATATATGGTATTACCCCACCCCAACCCCCATCCCAACTTGGACCTCCTCCTAACCAGAGCATATAGAAGCAAGAAGTAATGAGTAATGTTATATAAATATATCTTATTTTGTTTTCTCATAATGCATGCTGTCTATTTATTTGCCAAATTAATGTTCACTACCCAGGAAGTATTTTTTTTTTGGAAACAAACTATGCCGTGATTTTTTATAAGCAACATGTTTTTATTTTTTAATGTTAAAGGCACAAAGTGGTTTACTAAATACCTATCAAGGAATTAGAATGGTTCACAAATGAATGTAAAAAGTGTGTAATGGGTCAAAAAATACAGTAAGGGCAAATTACTTAATTATATGTTTTAGATTAGATGAATACTAAAAAATCATTTTGTAAATTTTTTCTATGCTGAATTTCAGCATTATTAACCATAACAGTATTTTAAATGAATAGAAATCTTTTTTGTGTTTCTCCTTTTCTCTTAATCACTACTTGTTTCTCAAAAAAATTTTTTATATAAATTCACAAACACTAATTGCCACAAATGCTAAACACCAGAAAATTTGATAATATAAGTGATTATTAAAATATTTTCAGCAATGAAAACAGTGGTATAAAATAACTGTACAAGCTTTAGTATGTACACACAAAATTCATGTGATTTGAAGCATCATTATAATTAGGTAATAATGATAGTTCTCACCCAAGGACATTAGCAGGTTCAAAAAGTAATTTGGCATAGCGTTTTAGTCATGTGAGTGTATTGAAACATGTGAGCTGGGCTTATGCATTAGTCCTGATTGACTAGAGAAAGAAATCCAGAGACACTCATATGTGTTTAAGAGAGAGCTTTTAAAAAGAAATTGTACATCAATATAACATTCCAGCCCACTATAGATCAAGTCTATAAGTTAAATATTTGCCCATGAATTTCTCTTCAGATTCACGCAGCACATGCAATGTTGCCAAGTGCAACAATGATGCTACCAGTGGATAGAATGTCCTGTGGATCCAATGGCAATGGGCACATCTCCAGGGCTCTGACTGCCATCGGTGTGGCTCTATATGGCTTGTCAAGAGAGAAACAGAGAGAGAGAGAGACCCACCTCCTCTGATGGTAGAATCAAGAGAGGAAACTCCCACAACCCTCATGAGAAGGCCACACCCACAAGGAGGCATCATCAGGCTGTGACCTGATTGACAGGCTAGTCTCCACCCCTTCATTTTTTTATCAAGTTGACATGAAATGGTATAACTACCACAGCTTATAGAAAAGCTTTGATTGCTAAGCTAACTACAGGGATTATTTGTATAAGACAATAATAAATGTATATCAAAATACTACACAAAAGTTCTATAGATAGTGATTTTGGTGTCATCCCCTCTAACAGTGTCTCCTGGTATAAGCTACACCCTCATGATCCCCTACGGGTGGCACAGGCTCTCCCTCACTCTCCTTATTTTTCTGTTGTTACAGGCAGAGAAAAAAACCATTTGTTGTACCTTGTATGCCCACTTGCACCGTTTTAATGTCTCAGGCACTATCGAGGGATCTAGAAGATAAATATAACATAAACCTAATTAACTAGAATCTCTCATGAAACCATGACTCTAACCATCCAATTCAAGAAACTCAATCCTATAAGTTATGTGGATGTACCTAAGCAGCCCCAGTCTCCGCAGCTCTTGCTTGCTGTTGTAAAATATGACTATTGCACTCAATCTTCCAATTCAAATGTTCGTAGATGTTGAATTTACTGATAGTAATTACATTAATTGACTGCCCAGCCCTATCCTTATCCAATGTGAATGTTCCATCACCAGAATCAGAAACAGTTCTCCATGTGAGTAACACTTATCCTTTTCCTTTACTCCTGCATTAGGTAAACAGTATTAAACGTTGAAGCCTATAAATTTGCCTGTTGTTGTCTTTTTATATAGCTACGGTCATATATTTTATGATGAACTTCTTTCAACTCAGTATAATATCTTTAAGCTTCATTCATGTTGTAGGGTATAGCAATATTGTGTCCCTCTTTATAACTGAGTTATAGTATCATATATTTTTTATCCATTCATCTGTCAATGGGCAATTCGATTGTTTTCATCTTTGGACTATTGTGAATAATGCTGCAATGGACATAGATATACATAGCTTAAGTCCATTGCTGCTTTCAAGGCTCTTAGGATTGCCAATATTCAGATATATGATATCCAAAGACATCCTTCAAGTTAGTAGCTTGCTCTTTCACTTTTTAAATAAAGCTTTCCAATAAAAACACAAACATTCCTAATTTGTGAGATACTGTTTATTTTGTCTTTGACTGTTCATGACAAGGGCCTTCTAAGACTTAACAAAAGTAGTAGAAAAGTTATTGATTATGGGTCATTTACTTTGCTTGCAAGCCATACTGAACACTCAATATGAGAGCGGTCAAGAGCCCAGACTCTGTTAGCAGAATGTCTCAGTTCAAATCTCATTTATGTCCTTTAAGAACTCTATAATTTGGGTTCGTTTTCTAGCATCTGTAAGACTGACTTTCTCAACTTTAAACAAGAACAAAGCTTGTTTCTACCTCGGGGATTATCAGGAGAATCCAGTGGGTTACATGTACTGTGCTCGGGAAAAATGCTCGCACAGAGTAGAAGCAAGGCTTAGGTGGCATTTCTCCATCGCCACTCAGAAAGTAAGAACTTGATTTATCTTCATCTGACATATGAGAAAACTGAGAGCCAGAAAATAATTATATTCATCAGGAAGGGGACTTGGATTGTAATTCAGATCTAATAAACTATAGTACTTCGATAGTAACCCCAATAATTTGTTCCTAAGTAGATAGTTATCAAGATAGCACTCTAAAGCCAAATCAACTGTCATCTCGTTGATTCCAAGACGTGTCTCTATAGGTTTCTGAACACTGCACATCTTTATGGGAGCAGACAACCTCATCTTTCTCTTGCACAGTGATTTAACCTTTGACCTTGCCTTGAACCACCTGGACTGCCCTACAGTGCCACTAGGGCTCCTAGAATAGCACTCTCATCAATTTTTTCAAAGAAGAGGGGATACAAGAAAGATCAGTTCTTTTAACTACAGCACTTTTCCATAAAATGAATAAATATTCACTATTTCGCATTGTGACAGACTGTGTCATACTATTTAATCATTTGTCCCTTTTTAGCATCTGTGCATATTCAAGTATCCAGAACATTACAACAAAAGTTGTTCATTTCAAGGATGCTACCACAGCTAATAATGTAACCTGAGAGTTATTCCTGAGCAGTCATTCAGATCTCATTCTTAAAATGAAAAACACTTTATAAATAGAAACTTTGAAGTATGGTATTATTTAAAAGAAAATCTGTTAAATAATTAAAAATAAATCTGTGGGGCCCCTCGATTTGATTTTTTTCTGTAGATTCAAAGCCCCTGTTTGGTGAGATTCATTAACAATTGGTCTATTTTTCCATCTGTTTTTCCAGGAATTGTAGGTTAGGCATTGTGCTACTAACTGTAAAGCCAGGGGAGCAAGCTCACCAGGTGCATCGAGAGTGAAGGTTAAGACTATCTGCTGCTTTAAACATGCCCCGTCTTAGAAACTCTTTATAGGTTCACCATGATGTGTAATTGACTCTATGGCAGTGGGTTTGTTTTTCTTTCATTTTTTGTCACTTCTTCATGGAAATTTGTGTCCAATTTAATAGTATATTTTGAGTTTAAAATAAGTCCAGAGGGAAGGGGAATATTTTTCAGAAGAATATAAAAAAAAACACTTCACCTTAGATGTATACACATTGCCTTACTACATACTCAGTGCCCAGTGCTGCTCCACAAACTATTATAAGGCAGAGGACTGCACTGAAGCTACAGCTCAGAGAGAGGGACATGTCTGATCAGAGCACATGACAGCAAATGAAGGGGGAGGAATAGAGAATGGAGGCCATCTTGGCCACAAAGTCTTGAGGACTATATCCCTGTTCAGAGCAGCCAATGCACAGAGAAGACCCTATGGCCAGCCCTACTACAAGATCCGACATCTCTCACTGACCCACAGCCTTACGAGGGACAACATTTGAGACACACTGTGGGTATTGCACCTGATCTGACTCCACCACACGGAGGCAAAACACTAAGGGCGTGCAACAGAACAGCAAGTGGAAAAGAGCAAGGAAGTCCTGAGGGAATACCAAAATGAAGGAATACCAAAAATAAACTTTGAGGCCAGGGCATGGTGCCCCATGAGACTCACTCCTAAACCTCAACAAACAGATCTTGAACTATTTACATGCTTTTCTTTTTTTTTTTGTCATTGGTTTTTTGGTGGTTCCTGTTGTTGTTTTATCTTTTGTTGCTTTGCTTTGCTCTGTCTTGTTTTTGTGCATATTATTATCTCTGCAGGTCTATCTATAAGATTGGCAGGATAAACAATCTGTAGGAGAAAACAACAGGACCGACAGTTGATTTTGGGGGACATGGGAGAGGAGGAGGGGGGAAAGGAAGTGGTGTTAACAAATCCAGGGACAAGGGAACAAGTGATCCAAAATTGGTGGCAAGGCGGGTGTAAGAGGCCTGGTAGGACTTGACCAAGGGCAACGTAACCGAGAGGAATTACTGAAAACCAAATGAAGGCTGAGCATGATAGTGGGACAAGAGCAAAGTAAAAGAAAATAGAGGAAAGAACTAGAAGACAAAGGACACTTATAGATGTCTAAATACAGGCATGTATATATGTAAATATATTTATATATGATGATTGGGAAATAAATCTATGTGTATATATTTATAGGTTTAGTATTAAGGTAGCAGATGGACATTGGGCCTCCACACAAGTACTCCCTCAATGCAAGAACACTTTGTTCTATTAAACTGGCATTCCATGATGCTCACCTTCCCAACACAATCGCTGAAGACAAAGCAGGTGCATAAGCAAATGTGATAAAGAAAGCTGATGGTGCCCGACTATCAAAAGATATAGCATCTGGGGTGTTAAAGGTTGAAGATAAACAAGCGGCCATCTAGCTCAGAAGCACCAAAGCCCACATGGAAGAAGCACACCTGTGTGATCACGAGGTGTTGATGGGATCAGGTATCAGGCATCATGGAACAAAAAAGTCATATCATTGTGAATGAGGGGGAATGGGGAGTGAGGACCCAAAGTCCATCTGTAGGCAATTGGACATCCCCTTACAGAAGGTTTGCAGGGAGGAGATCAGTCCGTCAGGGTGCAGTGTAGCAACAGGAAACACAACTTTCCTCTAGTTCTTTATTGCCCCCCCACCCCCACTATCATGATCCAAATTCTACCTTAAAAATCTGGCTAGACCAGAGGATGTATGCTGCTATAGATAGAAACCGGAAACACAGGGAATCCAGGACAGATGAACCCCTCATGACCAGTGGTGTGACAGGCGATGTGGGAAGGGTAGAGGGAAGTTGGGATAGAAAGGGGGAACCGATCACAAGGCTCTACATATGACCCCCTTCCTGGGGGACAGACAACAGACATGTGGGTGAAGGGAGATACCAGACAGTGTAAAACATGACAAAATAATAATAATTTATAAATTATCAAGGATTCGTGAGGAAGGGGCAGTGAGGAGGGAGGGGGAAAATGAGGGTACCAAGGACTCAAGTAGAAAGCAAATAGTTTGAGAATGATGAGGGCAACAAATGTACAAATGTGCTTGACACAATGGATGGATGGATGGATGGATTGTGTTAAGAGTTGTACAAGCCCCCAATAAAATGATTTAAAAAGAAAAATAAGCATTTCAGTTTATAAACTTGAGTTATTACTCTTATAAACTGGAATGTTGGAGCAATAGGACTTCTAAATGTTGAATGATGACCAGAAACAGTAGAAAATGGTTAAGTGGGCTTGATGAAGAGCACGGGTCTACACGAACATAAAGATAGTTCTGAAGGACCAGAATTGACTCGACTCAGACAGTTTGGTCAAGTCTCTCACTCATTCACTGCCATGAATTCAAGACTGACTCATAGCGACCACCTGTGGGCTGCCTATACTGTAACTGTTCACAGGGGTAGGAAGTCCAGCATTTCTCCCGCAGAACTGCTGATGGTTTCCAACTGCCCATCCACAGATCACACAATATCTCACCACTACACCATCAGGGCTCCATTGTTTGGTCAAATAATGTCTAAAAGGATGTTTATCAGAAATCTGTTTATCTAGGTTTGCAAGATATTGCAGAGGAAACATTGACATGGATTGTTCTGGTTCTATGTAATCTGTGCCAAATCATGTTTTAGTGACCATAACAGGCTTCACTTCCCTGGTGAATTTTCCAATAGCCTCAACAAAGTTCATTCTTATCTAGAGATGGGAATGGGCTCCATAGAATTACATTGCAGAAAGCAGTTCTAACATTCATTGCCCGCTTTCAGTCACATGAAAAGTTGAGCCTTGAGACTGAAGCTGAAAGTAAAAGGTTGTCAGCAAAAGTAGATAGATGAGTTGTCCAAGTTTCCAAGATATGTCTATATCTTACAGGAATTGTCTCTAATGTTTATCTTTACCTGGATAAGGACTTTTTAATTAGTGCCTGATAATCCCCTCTGAATAGTGGAGCCCTATGTTCCACATGGTCCGCAGTTGGGAACCAATAACAACCCTGCAGGAGAGAGACTGGGTTTTCCCTCAATCAGGTACAGTCTCAGAAACTCAGAGGGGGCTCACTGTGAATCAGCACTGATTGGATGAAAGTGAGTTTGTTTTGGTCCTGGTAATTTTAATGAGCTTCTCTACGAAGCAATAATTCCATTTAGCAATAATTTCAGAGGAACAGTTTCTAGTCAGTACTGATAATGACTAACTTTCTACTCCCCTAAATATTTACTTTCAGAAACTCACAGCGCAGTTGTACCCTGTCCTGTAGAGTCACTGTGGACTGGCATCAATTTGATGATAGTAGGTTTGGTTTTGATTTTTTATTGCATGTATAAGAGGGGGCTTCAAAAATCTATTATCTTTTGTTTTTCCCCAAAACCATTTTATTGGAAGCCAATACCAATATCATATCATTCCATAGTTCAGTCACACCAAACGGTATTGTACAATTGCTAACACAATCAAATTAAAATTTTTCTCTTCCTTCTTTAACTCCTTGATATCAGCTCCCCTTTACATCCACCCCCCTCCTCCACTGTACCCCTCAGAAACCCTTATTCTGCGTGCTGTTTCTATGGGTTCATCAATCCTGTGTTTCACATACCCCAAATCAGAAAAACATATAACCCAAACTCTAGAGGGTTACTTTCAATGACAAAAACATATATTAATTATATTTTCCACAAAATATTTAGAAAGCTTCTTATATGTTCCTGAAAGAATTTCAGTGAGACAAAACTGATAACAAATATTAAAAATCAAAACAATCAAAAAGCGATTTTATCTTTCAAGATCAACTCCCAAGGCTCATTGGGCATCATACCTGGAGCAAACCAGGGCATGTTTTCATCTTCATTCACCTTTTATTGATTGCATTAACATATCATCACACCCAAGTTCAATTTTGTTTTAGATCAGCCAACAATGGTTGTAGCAGTACAATGGTGGGGAGCTGCTCATTCCCTTGGGTCATCTTCTTTAGAATGGGTATAAATACAGATATCTTCCAGCCAGTTGGCCAGGCAGCTGTCTACCTTCTAGGCAACAGTAAAGAGAGTGCTTCCAGAGCTTCATCAGGTTGCTGAAATACTTCACTTGATATTCCATCAATTCTTAGAGCCTTGTTTGTGGCTAATGCCTTCAGTGCAGCTTGGGCTTCTTCCTGCAGTACTATTGGTTCTTGATCATATGCTTCCACTTGAAATAGTTGAAATGTTCACTTGGCCTTTTTTGTGTAGTGACTTTGAGTTTTCTTTCCATCTTCATTTTATACTTCCTGCATTTTTCAGGATTTTAGTTATAAACTTTTTCAATATTGCAACTCAAGTCTTGAATTATTCTTGTTCTTTCCCTTTAAAATATTCTGAATCTGTCCTTCCTTCTTGTTTGTCTAAGTCTTTGCACATTTCATTATAACACTTCACTTTTTCTTCTCGAGTTGCCTATTGGAATTTTCTTGTCCACTCTTTGACGTTGTCATTTCTTCCATGTGTCTTAGCTACTCTATGATTAAGAATAAATTTCTGAGTCTCACCTGATGTCCACTTTGATCTTTTCTATCTTTCTTGTCTTTTTAATGACCTTTGCTTTCTTCACATATGATATTTTTATGTCATCCCACCATTCATAACATCTTCTGTCATTAGTGTTCAAATCTGTTCTCAAAATGTTCTCAAATTCAAGGTTTTATTTTGCCTCTAGTGAAATTGTTTCAGTTTTCTTCAGCTTCAATTTTAACTTACATATGAGCAATTGATGGTCTGTTCCACTGTTGGCTGCTGGCCTCATTTTGTTGTCTGATATTGAGTGTGTCCAGATGGTACAGACCCATACATGTGGTCAACTTGATTTTTGTGTATTCCATCTGGAGGAGGCTGTGTGTAGTCACTATTTGTGTTGTTGAATAAAGGTTTGTACAATGAACTCATTTGTATTGCAAATATCCACCCTCGGTTCTCCAGCTTTTATTATGTTAAAAAGGCATATTTTCCAACTATTGTTCCTTCCTCTTTGTTGCCAACTTTTGCATTTCAATCACCAATAATTATCAATGCATCTTAATTGATCTTTGATCAATTTCAAATGGAACACATTGGTAAAATTCTTTAATGTCTGTATCACTAGCTTTCATGGTTGGTGCATAAATTTGAATAATAGTTGTGTTGATTGAATTTCCTTGAATGTGGATAGTCGAATGCCTTGGTATAGCCAATAAAACATGAGTAAACATCTTTGGGATATTTTCTGCTTTCAGTCATGATCCAACCTAAACTCCCATGCAAAAAATTGATAGTCTGTCAACAGGAGACCCATGGCTTCATTTTAGCTGCTGATATTGAGATTTTCCATCATCTTTTCTAACAGATGTGATCAATTTAATTTCTGTGTATTCCATCTGGAGAAATGCACGTATGTAGTTGCCTTTTGTGTTGTTGAATAACATTGTTCATAATGAAGAATGTTGGGTCTTGCAAGGTTCTGTTATGTGGTCCAGAGCTTTGTTGCTCTCACCAAGTCCATATTTTCTTATTATGGTTCCTTCTTTTTTCTGACTTTTGCATTTCAATTCATCTTGATTGCATGTTTGATCAATTTTTGACTGAAGATGTTGGTATAATTCATTGATTTCTTTATCTCTAGCTTTGGTGGTTAGTGCATAATTTTAATAATAGTTGTGTTGATTGAATTTCCATGAAGGTAGATATATATAATCCTATTACTGAAAGCATGATACTTCAAGATAACCTTGAAATGTCCTTTTTCCACAATGAATGTGACCCCATTCTTCTTGACTTATTTCCAGCATAGTAAACCATATGATTTTCTAATTCAAAATGGTCAATACCAGTCCATTTTAGCTGACTAATGTCCTGGATGTAGACCTTAATTCATTCCACTTCATTTTTTCACATTCTAATTCTCTTAGATTCATATTTTGTACAGTCCACATTCCCATTATTATTGGTGTTTTCAGTTTTTTCTTCTTGTTTTGAGTATTGGGTATGGGTGTTCCTAACTGATTTTTGAAATTTGCCTACACATAGATTTTTCCACAAAAAGTTCTTTACTTTTTCATAAAAAGTCCTTTGAAAATAAAACTAAGAAGAGGAAAAAAAGTTATTTGTTAAATGCCCAATAGACTTGTTTCATTCTATCCTTTAGACTGCCTCTGAGACTACAAATTTGTAAGATAAAGCCTAAATTATATATGAATAAGAGAGGAAATTTTCTATTGAGGAATAAAATTGTTTATTATGTACAAAGCTTATATCCATTTTGCTTTTTAAAAAGTTAAACATTAGGATTTATAAGAATTTATCCAGAATGGATTGATGCTCAAATATATTGAGAAGCACACACACATACATGTCCACACAATATATACTCAGTTTCACACACACACACACACACACACACTGTACAACTTTTAAAAATATTTAAATGCCATATATCATTGTGTATTCTAAATGGAAGGTTAACAACAGAAACCCCCCTTTTTTTTTCAGTTGAGTGACAAAATGTTGCCGTTAGGTTCTTGAACATAATATTGAATGTTTATTCTTCTTTTAAAAAATGGGATAATAGTATTATTTATGTTATAGACATCTGAAGAAACTTAACTGTTAACATTGAATCCTTCATAATCATCAATATATTGGGTAGTCTCCACTCAAATTACATAAAAAAATATTTGAGAGTCGTGTGTGTTACATATCTATAGCACACGTAAGACTTTTTAAAATCTAGAACTATAACGTTATCTAGAAATATAATGATGCTCCTAATAATGTGCCAGTCAACATGAAAATGCAAAATTTAGCAAATCCATATAGATATTGACTACTGACCAAGTGGAATCTAGTAGCACTCAAAATCTCATCAAATAGTCTTTTCATTTTCTAAGAGCAGAGTGATTGATAAAGGTTTATTGTGCCAACCTGGCCAATAAACACATGTGAGATTAATTGAAGGGCAGAGAGATAAATGGCTCGGTGAGCCTTGCCTTTCTAGTTCTCT
>NW_022111379.1:24891660-24893667 GCF_000313985.2 Echinops telfairi
TCTTTAAAAAGAGAACAAGGCATCTAATAACAATAAATTTATGTGTTCTTTCATTATCAAGCCCTGGTTTCTATGTGTTTTGATACAATAAAATCTTATCATAGGTGACCAAAAAACAAACAAAGAAAAAAAAAAACATCACCAGAGATTTCACTATAAAAATACTCAGTGCCACTATCTGGCCCCCAGGGAGGAGGCTATATGTATACCTTATCATCTGTTCCCCCTTCTAGTGGAGAAGTGGATGAGGGAGATGTTGAATGGGGTAAGATATGTTAAAATAATATAATTTGTAAATTATCAAGGGTTCAGGGGGGAGCAGGAAGGGAGTGGGAAAAATGAGCTGACACCAGGGGCTCAAGTGGAAAGTGGGTGTTGTGAGAATGATGAAGTCAGCATATGTACTAATGTGCTGGACACAAATGACATATGTACAGATTGTGATGAGTTGTATGAGCCCCTAATAAAATGATTATTTAATAAAAAACAAACAAACAAAAAAAAAACACCTCAGTGCTACTGATCCAATGCTGACTCTTCCTAACTTTATAGGATGGATGGGTAGAACTGCCCCTATGAGTTTCCAAAGCTGTAAGTTTTTAAGGGAGTATAAACCAAGATGCTAATCCTTCAAGAGCAGCTGGTTGTTATGAACCGATGTCCTGGCAATTAGCAGCAAAGTGCATAACCCTATCCCACCAGGATTCCTTTAAGGCATCACTATACTAACAATTTTTAACTTGTACAAATTAAAAAATAAAATTAATGGATAATTGCTCAAATGTAGAAAATTGTTTAAAATACATCACAGAAAATGAACTAATACTACCAAGCTATTGTATTTCATAAATGAATTACAAATTTTTAAAAAATGGAAATCCAAGGAAAATTTGAGGAATAAAGCACAAATGGATAATTTACACATACACTATTTTTAAATTATTGACCATTGTGAAGTCTTATAATGAAATAAAATGCTAGTCTACATGAGATATATTTTTTTATGCTTCGTCGGTGCCTCTGTCTTTATTTTACAAAAAAAAAGATATTTTTAAGTGAAATTCTATAGAATAGAACATGATATGAGAATGGAACCCCTATGGTAGAAATGACATTTGGTATGACTTTGCTACCTGTACAAAACAAGACGAAAAGTCTTGAATATAAAGAGAGCTTGGGAAACATTATATATAGTAAAACCCCAGTGTTATGAATTTAGTTATAGCCACTAAAATATGTATATTCATCCTTTATAGCCAGAATTTGAATTGTGCCCAGCTCTTTCAACTAGGGATATGATTTGTTTGGAAATAAGGTTTGCCTTCACCTCTGTTAATGAAGTCATACCAGTCTAGGATGGTTCCTAAACCTAATCACTTACGAAGTGTAAAAAAATGTTGCCTATATTCATGAACTGAGGACTGGGATACTTTAATGGGAGAGGTAGCAGAGAGAGGCTCTGGAAGTCATGGTCATTGGACCTTGGGTGGAACCCTGGCTCTGTGAGTATCCAGTGCAAAGGGACCCAGTCTCACCATATATTTAGTACGTCAATCCTCTCCTTGCATTGATATGACAGATTTTGATCTGTTGAGCAAACATCTTCCCTTTTAAGAATTGATAGAGGAAGTTTTCCCCTGGCACCAATCACCATGCTCAGTGCAAACAGAGCTCAATCCACTGGAAGATTGGCCTGTGCAACAACTCATGGGTTGTGGCTCAAAATGGAACTGTGCTCACATAGACTTCGCAAATCAACATTTTCTTGAGTTCTATATCATTGGAGAATTTGTTGATGTTGTCAGTGAAATCACCTTATACACCAATGGGATGATTGACAATGCTTTTCTTTTTTTGTTCTTTTGTTGTTCTGCCCTTTTTGTTTGTTTGTTTTTTGCTGTTGTTGTCGTTGTTCTTGTGGCTTTTTGTTTTGTCAAAATAAAACCACCAAAGTGAACCAGAGTCATTCATAACCCATAGACACGCAGATATCTGGACCCTGGGCTC
>NW_022111379.1:24894052-24895309 GCF_000313985.2 Echinops telfairi
GGGGGAGGGCGGAGCACTAGGATTTAACCATGGGAGTGTATGATTTGTAAATACTATATAAAAAAAAACATGTTTTAAATAAGGAAACCAAACTTGATCAATGGTTACCATGGGTGAAAGGGAAGGAGTTGTTGCTTCGGGGACATTGAGTTATATCAATAGTGGTGGAATAATTTGGAAAAGGATATCAACAGTGGTTGTATAACATGAAGAGTATAATCAAAGGCACTGAGTAATACAAATAGATGTTTTAATATTGGAGAATGTGTTATTCTATGTATTTTACCACAATTAGCAAAAAAGTAATTACATAAATAACAATGAGTACAAGGAGGAAGAAAATGTTCTATACTTTAATATGGTGGCAATTGCACAACCCTTCTTGATGATTGCATTTGGAATTGTATGACACGTGGATGAAATGCTAATCAAGCTGTTAGAAGAAGGAAGAAGAATAAAGCATCAGGATTTGAGGAAGGCTTAGTAACAAACTGATATGCAGATGATACAACCTTGCTTGCTGAGAGTGAGGATGACTTGTAGCAATTGTTGATGAAGATCAAGGAGTACAACCTTCAATGGGGAACACTACTTAATGTAAAAAATCCTCACATTGGAGCAATAGGTAATATCGTGATGGAGAAAAACTTGAATTTGTCAAGGATTTCCTTTGGCCTGGGTCCACAATCAATGCTCGTGGAAGCAGCAATCAGGAGATCAAATGATGTATTTCAGTGGGTAAAAGAAAGATGTTACTTTGAAGATTTAGAAGTGCCTGACCTAAGCCATAATCTTTTCAACTGCTCATGTGCATTTGAAAATTGGAAACTGAATAAGGAAGACCTAATTAGAAACAATGCACCTGAATTATGGTGCTGGCAAAGATTATTGAAAGTATTGGAGACTGCCCAAAGAACCTGGCAGGAAGCACAAAATGCTCCTTAGAAGCAAGGACCATGAGACTTGATTTCATGTACCTTGAACATGTTATCACGAGAGGCCTGGAATAGAACATGATGCTTATTAAAGGGGCAGTGCAAAAGAGGAAAACTTTTCATGAAATGGAATAACATGTTAACTGCTACAGTAGGCTCAACTTAGTCACAACTGTGATGATGGTATAGGACCCAGTGATGTTTGTGTTGTTATACACTGCGTACTTATGAGTAAGAACTGACTTGATGGCAACTAAAAACAAATACTCATTTGTGAGACTTATGCCACATCATTGCTAGGTAACTAAGTCTGTAGGTTCAT
>NW_022111379.1:24895409-24897975 GCF_000313985.2 Echinops telfairi
CTGGTGTCCTAATGGCAATGCACTGAACTGCTAACCACAGGTCAGCAATCCAAGCCACCAGCCGCACATGGTGGGCAAGTTGGGATATTTTATGATGGTAAAGAGTCTTAGAAATCAGAGCGTTTCTCTGAATGGGCCTCCACTCGATGTCAGTGGGTTTGGTTTGGTTTGTAGAGACCTTGAAATGTGCATAGAGTATGGAAAAGTTTTCATATAAATAGTCACACACATACGCAAATAAATATCAGAAGGCTACACATAAAAATTCTGAGGAGAAAGATTGGGGGTGGTTTTTGTATTCTGAATATTTTTCTATTTTCACATTTTACACAAGAAAAAAATAAAGAAATCCAAGACGTTTGTGGGAAGAAATGTTTCTTAAAGAAAATAGTAAAGCAATCAAATAATGAGGATCTTTTTGTTCAGTGTTGTATTTTAGGGGATAAGGGGTCATTAGAGACATGGTCATTATTCCAAGCTTATCCTGGCACAGGAGGCTGGTGATACAAAAAACACCTCCAAACTTTTTAGGTAACCTATATTCCCAAGTGTGGAAAGTGACTTCTGTTTGTAGACAGAGGCCTCTTTTGAAAAGGAGATTACCAAAGTGATCCCACTAGCAAACAGATGCTTAGCAGTCTTGAAATGAACAGCAGAATATGTGGCAGAATAATGTTGCCACTGTCAGATGTTGCATATTAACCCCCTACATAGCTAAGCATGCAGTTAGACTGGGGAAGAGGCTACAAAACTGCTTTCTTCCTGGGGGAAAAATTGTTTACACGTCAATTGCTGAAGATAGTTTTCCAAAAATCACTTGTACCATCTTCCTTTTTATAGTCCATACTTCACACTCTTTCCCCTTCTTTTTTGGACTACATGAGACAGTTGTCATGAACTGATTTAGCTTGCCTTAAGTAATAGTTCAGAGTAAGATTTTATATCACTTTTACATCATCCATATAGAGGGGTGTGTTAGGCTAAGTTCACTAGAGAAACAAATCCAGTGACACTCATATATGTGATTTATATCAAGAAGTAATTATATATCAAGAAAACATTCCAAGCAAGTCCAGAGGTCCAATGATAGTCCGTAAGTCTCTCTTCAGACTCATACAGTCACAAACAATGATGCAGAATTCAGGAAGATCACAGGTTGGTGGGAAAAAAATCATGTGGATCCAATGATGGTGTTAGCACCTCTCAGTCTCCAGCAGCAATCAGCTACAGCCAGCAGGAAGGTGAAGGCAGACACAGAAGAAAAGTTTCTCAGAACCTCCTTCTCAGAAGACCTTGCCCACAAGGAGTCACCATCAGGCTGTGACGTGATTTACAGACTAGAGACTTCACTCCTACACTTTTATGTATTTTCAAGTTGATATGAAATTACATAACTACCGCAAGGGCAGGGGAGGGGGAGCAGCAGCCCCCTGAAAGCAATTTACTTTGACTTGCCAACAGGCCTCTATCCCCCAATATTACCAAAGGAGGCACTTTTAGGATCCAGACTTTGGTTAATGCGTGTCACTTATTTTCTGAATATATTTTCTCAGTTCATTTTTCTCTAATTTTAAAAGTTCTACAAGGTCTACAACCATTTTTCTTAAATCCTGATCCCTAATAATGATTAAAAAAAATAAGCTCAGACTATGAAAATTCAGCAAATCATTTTGTGATAAAGGCTGACTTGATCTTAAGGAAGATAGGGCTGTATTATTGCAATTTATTGTGACTATCGAATGAACACTGGTAACACAGTGTTTACACTCTCAACTGCTCCCTGAATGACTTATCGTTTAAACCTACAAAACATTTAGAGCAAGAAATATCTACCTTTCCACTTCCATAAAGATAAAAACCTTGGGAATGCTATTGGTCACTTCTACTCTAGCCAATAAGGCCACCAGGAATTGGAATCCTCTCAAAGGCAATGAATTGGGGTCTTTTATTATGTTATTATCTCAAAGGCAATGAATTGGGGTCTTTTATTATGTTATTATCTCAAAGGCAATGAATTGGGGTCTTTTATTATGTTATTATGTCCATATATTTGGTGCAAAACACATATTTGTTTGATAAGAAGATGCTATCACATGGAAATATAACTTAATATAATTTATTTATTCCATATCACTCACTCATTACCATCAAGTCAATTCCATCTTGATGGCAGTGAGCCAATGCCCATTCCTAGCGCCCCCTAGAGGACAGGATAAAACTAGCCCTGTGACTTTCCAAGACAGTAACTCATTACCAGAATAGAAATCTTCATCTTCTCCCAGTGGCTGGTGATTTTGAATTGCTGAGTTCCTGGCTAGCAGCCCAACGTAACCACTATACCACCAGGGTTCCTATCCATTCGATATAACCTTTGTAAAATCTGAATATGCTTCAATTCCAAACTACATCCAGCTATATTGATTTTGAAGTGGATGTGGATCAGCATTTTGAATTGCAAAGGTATTACACAAAAGTAGATCAAAGTAAATTGAAATCAAATATTATACTACTACTCAGACATAACAGTGTTAGCATTTGCTAGCCTTCTCTTATTGACTTTTACTTT
>NW_022111379.1:24901759-24919958 GCF_000313985.2 Echinops telfairi
TCTTAATGCAGCATAATAGCATACAAGGGGTTGTTGGAAAAGGTTGATGTAGCAAGACCTTGTCCACCAACCAATGGTACACCGTTCTTGGCACAGCTGTCTTCTGCTTCCTCCAACACTATGCATTTTCCGACTTAACTCCTCAAGTTACAACTATGTCTGAAGTAGAGTCAGGCTTACCCCCTGGAGTTCCTGCATGGGACTCACTGGTCCAGCCTCTGAAGCATGCCATGCAAGCCAAAGACCCAGGATTCAGTGTCTCAGAGTCCCAAGGCACCTGGCCTGGGTTCCCATGACATCCCCAGATGCCCTAGTTCAATGTTGCCCATCTGCTGCACACCACTAAAGACACTCTCCATCTAATGTCCCCCAATGCCCCCACAGTCCCTCCTTCCCTCACCTGGAGGTCAGCCTTAGTTCCCCTCCCACCAACAGACATGCTTCTATGTTCCCCCAAATGTGACAGTTCCCTCTCCTACACTGCCCCTCCCATCAGTAAGCCTCATCACTCTGACAGGGCTGCTTGCTTCTTTGGGGGAACCCCACCCCAGATCCACATGGCAACCACTTAGTAGACAGCATCTCTGCCCCCCTCTCCTCTCCTCATTTGGTCCCAGCTGTCATGAGGCACCCTCCGACCAAGTGACCTACACTGTTCTTACCTGGAGCAAATGATGTGTGGTTCATTGGTACTGGTATGACTCTTTACCAGGCTGTCTGGTCCCTGGCGAGAAGATGGGATGCTCTACAAATTGGGCTTGTGCCCATTCTGCTTATTCCTACTGCAGTGGTCTCACACAGTATTTTTCCTTCTGTGCTTGATTAACTTCACTCAGCATCCTGTCTTCCAGATCTCTCCATTTCTTCAGGTGTTCCATGATTTCATTTTTAGGGATGTGTAGTATTCCATTGTGTGTATGTACCAGAGGTTTTTTATGCATTCTTCTATTAATGGGAATTTAGACACTTTCCAGTTTCTTGCTACTTTGTTTGAACTGTGCTGCGATGAACATGGGGGGAGCAAACATCTGTTCATGACCTGTTTCTTATTTCTTTGGGGTAGATGCCCAGTAATGATGTTGCAGGATCATATAGTATTTTGATTGCCATCTGTTTGATCTATCACCATGTCACCTTCCACAGTGGCTGTACATATTGACAAGTCCACTAGCACTGGATAAAAGTTCCTCTCTTACCACACCCTCTGCAACATTTGTTGTTCTGAGTTTATTTATTTATTTTTTTAATGGGCAGCAGTTATGGATGGTAACTCATTGCTGTTGTGACTTGCATTTCCTGGATGCTAGTGACAGGGAGCATTTCCTCATGTGTTTATGAGCCATTTGAATGTCATCCTTTGGGAATTATCTGTGCAGGTTCTTTGCCCACCTTTTCAGAGGGTTATTAGTTTTTTTCTTGTTGTAGGCTTGTAAAATTCTGTAGACTCTAGTAATGAGTCCTTTGTCTGTTATGCCATTACTAAATATATTTTCCAGTCCATGGGTTCTAAAAGATTATTTTTAAAATAGCTATTCCTCAATCCCCAAAGACAGGAATTACTCATGATTCCAGTAAAGTACTTTTTCTGAAAGGGATGTCTAAATTCATAATTATATAGTTGTAATTAAAAAATAATTTATTGCAAATGAATACTCATTACTTCTGTTAATTTTAAAATAACAAATCTTCATGATTTTATGTACCTTGTTAATAATAACTACATGCTTTCCAAGTGTTATTTCACACTCTAAAACTACAGTTATTGATATTTAAAGTCTTGAGTATATGATTGAAATAAAACATATATTTGCTCAATTACCTGGTAAGCTTGGGTGCACAATGACACTCGATCTAAATCATGAAAGCAAAAGAATAATAAAGGGATTCTAGCATCCAATTGTCTTTAAAGATTGGGTTAGCTGTCCTTGAAAAAGACAAAACCCTAATTTATTTATGGAAATATTGCCCTTGAAAAGGTCAGGGATGAATCCCTGAGGAATCGGTTGCTCAACTATTCCAATAAATTGCTTTCACCTTTTAACTTTCTCATTCATATCCACAGTGAAGCCAGTTCATTGGGTAAAAAGCAGTAATGAAGATTGTTTCTTATGGCTTTAAAGCATGAGTAGAGATGGATGACTGGTTAGCACGGCAGTGGCATTGTGGCCATGAGCCGTAATGTCCTAATCAGACTGTGCCCATGATTCCCAAAATTATTCTTAAAGCAAAAGAAGTTGCATTCCTTTCAAAATGATAATCTCAGATTTCGTTGGTATTGTTGATCTCATCTACTCTCCTGACACCCTGGCATTGAATTTGTCCATGCAGCAGTTATACCATTGCCAGTTGTGTGAAAAATCCATTCCGAGAGATTTCTGGGTGTGAAAAACAGCCTCGATAATTTAAGACTGTTAAAGTCAAAGAAGTAGCCAGGTTTTTTTTTTTTTCATCTAAGAGATACATTAAGTACGATACTACCATGTAATTGTCATCTTCAATAAAATAAATAATGGCTAAATAAAATATTTTCACTTTATGAATTTGACTTTTATATGAGAAGTTTAAATTTTTTTTCTCAAAGCATGCTTTTACTTTAGTAATTCAGGAAGAATATTCATTATTGTGGGTATGCTACAGATAAATAAGAGTTTAGCCAGAGAAAAGTTTCATAACAAATGCTAGAATATGTTTAAAATTTGTGTTCACATGTATTTAAGAATTTTAAAAGTTAACTTATTTTACTTACGATCACTAAATTATTTTGTGCATCCAAACTATAAAGAATATCAATCAGGCTGAAGAAAATAAAAATAACTCTATTTTCTCTGATACTGTTACCTAATGATACTCTTTTAAAAAATAAGACAGTAAAATGAGCTGAATAATATAGTCAACTACAGAGGCTGTACAAGTGAGATTAGTGTGGGGAAAGGTTAATAGTTTCCATAGG
Source organism: Echinops telfairi (assembly GCF_000313985.2). NCBI lineage: Eukaryota > Metazoa > Chordata > Mammalia > Afrosoricida > Tenrecidae > Echinops > Echinops telfairi. Next base: position 24,904,710 of record NW_022111379.1, read on the forward strand.
AACAAGATGCCATATCAGGGTTCAGGTTCAAGGTATATATAGGTCAAGGACAAAATCAAAAGAACGTCACACTGTTCTGTCTGTGGGAAGAGTTAAAAACCCTGGATAGCCTCACAGAAAGATAACAATGTGTCATCGGCAAAGAGAACCCCTGCTCTGAACACGATACACATGTTTACATTCCTCATCCTTTTGGGTTTTTTTACTTGCTCTTTAGAGCCATGAACAAACCATAAGGAAGGACAGTAGAGGGAAGGAATACTCTTCTCTTATTTCACTTTCAATTTGATTTTCTCCCCAGATCATGGTTAGGGACTTGTTTCAGAGACAGAGCTATAATTGATCCATCCAGACAAGTGTTAGGAACTCTGATGGTGTAGTGGGCTGCAATCCCAGACGGGCAGTTCAAAACCACCCTCTACTCCTAAGACAGTTATGATCTCATAAAACAACAGGGGGTCGTTATGAGTCAGCCTTGACTCAAAGGCAGTGAGTTTGTCTTTTTGTGGTCAAAAATACCACACCAAAAATAGCAGACCGCAATGTACAGGTGAAATATATGCAAGCAGGTGTCAACTGTTAAGAAATGAACCTCTCCTCAAGATCCTACCACATAGGAACTACCAAAAACCCAAAGAAATTTCTTCAAACATTTGTTACGTAAAAGAGAAATTTTGGTTTTCTTTTAAAAAGACACTTGTTACAAAAGAAATACTATATGAAACAATCAATTTGGTATCAGTCATTTTGTAATTATAGCCAAGACACTGTCAGTTTTCCATTTGCTAATTGTTGTGTGGGTTTTTTGTTTTTCCTTTTGGCTTTGTTTTTTTGTCTTACATTCTCTTTTTCTACTATTCTAACTAGTGGTCAAAGGTGTAGCTTCTGAAAACTTGGTTAGACACAAGAAAGGTGTTGCTTTCATAAGGTAACACAAAAATCTTTCTATAGAGCTGTGGTAGTTATATAATTTGTTGTCAATTTGAGACTTAACAGTGAAGAGGTGGAGTCTAGCCTGTCAATCAGGCCACAGCTTGAAGACCTCATTTGGAGGTGCTAAGAAGATAAATAGCCCACTGGAGGCAGGACACACAATCACTCCCTGTGAGACATTCCTTTGGACAAGACACATGGAGCAACACTAGAGCCCTGGAGCAGCCACGTGAAGACCCCTGCCAGCATTGAGATGCTTCCACTGCCACTGGATCCACGAGACTTTCCACCCACTGGCCTGTGATCTTCCTGCATTTGGTGCTTTACATGTGTTTCACATGTTGGAAGAGTAATTCATAGATTGGTATCAGGCACATAGACTAATATCAGACTAATGGGCTGAGATGTTTTCTCAATATTCAATTGCTCTTGTATATAAAGCTTTTTCTTATACACATATGTGTGTCTATGAATTTGTTTCTCTAGTCAACCCAGACTAACTCAAGAGCTGTTACCAGAACTTCCATAATGTATTTCTCAGTGGTATGTTTTTTATTTTTTAATGGAAAAAATTTTCCCTAGATTCCCTGGATTCGATGTTTATTTGTCCAGTAAGCACATGGACACATCTTTGCTTGATGCTAACGAGCCATGGTGATACTTCAGTAATTTTGAAATGTTAAGCACTCAACGTGGGTTGTTCAAAGCTACAAGGTATGCAGGAGAAAAATTAAACCATTTGTCTTCTAAAGATGTACAGTCTCAGACACCTTGTATCAAATTGACTAGAATCTACTAGATGACAGTGGGGTTTATTTGGTTTTTAATGAGTGGTGAACTAAAGTTGGCTCAGAGACATGTAGGATTTGAGACAACAGAAGAAGTCTGTTATTACCATTTACAACTTCAACTGAGATTTAAAACAACAAAAACCCACGGGCATTACGTTGATTCTGATTAATTTGTACCCTATTGGACAGAGTAGAACTGCCCTTATGGACTAAAAAGACATGAAATCTTTACAGGAAAAGGCATCTTCATCTTTCTCCGGTGGGGCAGTTAGTGGATTTGAACCAGGAGTTTGTAGTTAGCAAGTCAATGTGTAACCCATTACACCATCAGGGCTTCTTACCAGCTTATATCAGCAGGGAGAGGCAGAAAAAGTAGGGAGGTAATTAGGAGAGCAGAAATGTATAAACAGGTTGCTGGAACATAAAGGCTCTTCTCCTCAGATGTTTTCATTGAGAATCTTCTTCCACCCACCCTCCCCACTGCCACTGAGTTGCTTTCCACTCATAAGGGAATCTTACTGAGGGCTCCTAACTTGTCAGTTAGCAACCCAAAGCCTAATCCACAGGACTCTCAGGGCTCCGTATTTGCTTCCTTCCCTAGAGATACTCTTCACTAGCGCCTAAGATGAACATATGAGAAGCTCTTGGGTTGCCGAGGCTTTATGTATGAGTTCATTAAAAGAGTACTTGGATAGCAGAAGTGACTTGCAAATTCCATTGCTAACCACTTGGAGGTTTAAGCCCATTCAGAGGAACCTTGGAAGAAATGCCTGATGATATATTTCTGAAAAATTAGCCACTGAAATCCCTGTGAATTTCTACTCAGATACACACGGAGTCACCAGGAATTTAACTGATGTAATGGCAATTTTCCATTTTAATAGTTTTAAAGAGATTATGCTAAAACAGTAATTATAATTACCAAATTAGAATTTTTATTTAACACGATCAATAAACAATAGGATATATTACCAATGTTTAACATAATATAATCTCTTGATAATTTTATCATAGATAAACTTTCCCATAGGTGGTTATAAAAACATATAGAATGTATTATAACTGTTTACAACAATCAATCACTTTGCTACTGGCTTCCTTACCCCTCATCCCACCGCCTTCAAGCCACAAGTCTACATTCAGGACAATGTTTCTAACCTTCTACAGAGATCTGTAAGAAACTCCTAGCCTAACTAACATTGCAGCATAAAGTTCCTTTGCTGCCCATACTCATTACCTGAATCTTTAAAATTTTATTTTATATTTACATTTTCTCATTAATTCATAGTTATAACCTGCTTTTTCCCCTCAATTCCATTACCTGGAATTTATATCCCAGCTCCTTATCTTTAGATCCCTGTCTCACGGGATTTTTCTGGATTTACCAACATTGCCTGTGCTCTTTCTTCAAAGAAATCCAAGATTATCTCTACTTACTAGAGAAAAACAACAAAAAAGCAGAAGCTTACAAAACAGCATCTTCTTCGTGTCTATTCCCCTTTGGTGTTCTAGCCATTCCCACAGAACTCAAAATGAAAATAAATCTTTTTAAATAAACATAGGTGGGAACACATGAGTTTAGACATTGCTGATAGGGTTCAACGGAAGATTAGAGTTTGAAGAAATGAAGAGCTTTAAAATGATGACCAAACAAACTACTGCTTTTGTTCTTTCATAATACCACAAGTATCTAGCCCATCGAGCAGATTATATGACTGAATTAGAGGCTTTCCTTGATTTTCCATTGTTATCACCATCTCAAAGGCAATTGAAATTGAGAGTTCTAAAAAAAACTTGCTGAAAGGAACCTAAGAACTCTTCAAAATCCCTCTCCTGAACGAGACGGGAAATCGTACTGTATATGTCGTCAAGTAAATAATAATTGAGATGAGAATAGAACAAACTCGTTTTTCTTTTCTTTGAAACAAAACCATTGTTAAGGACATACACACACACAGCCACATATTTCCTTCCATATCAGCCACAATTTCCTTGATATTTCTTTACTATCAAGGAAAATCCTGAGATTAGTTTTTATAATCTCAATTTCACAGATTGAGATTGTTAATGGAGTTTCCATATCTTGTTAAAGTCATGCACCGTTATAGACATATTGGTAAAAAGCCTCAGAAAATGTACAACTCTCACAAGAGGCAAAAATCACTCTCTAGGCTTATAAAGTGGTTCTGTGGAGACTGTTTGAATTATATCTCCCTGATCCCAGGTCCATCACATAGATCAACCTTGAACGCCAATATCTTTGATCATCTTCTGCCCTCTTCTCTCCAATCTCAGTTGCTCCTCCACCATGCGTCTTCCACTTTTTATCAAGCTCCCTTCTTTATAAATGGTCATTGTCTTATTTATACACAGCTCCTTTCTTGGTTGTAAATTAGGTGAAAACTAGGTAAAAATAAATATTAATCCATTTATGTAAAATTATAAAGTTATAAAATAAAATACAGGATATAAACGATAACAAATATGACTATATACATTTTCCTCAAACTCTCTCCCATAACCCAAGACCTATGATTTGCGTTTGGATTTTGCGGTAGTTACAGAATTTCGTGTCAACTTGATAAATAAGTGTAAGGGTGGAGGCTAGCCAGTCAATGGGGTCACAGCCTGATGATGCCTCCTTGTGGGCGTAGCCTTTTCATGGGGATCTGGGAACTGCCTCCTTCTCTCCCTGGAGGCAGGCCACCCACTCTCTCTCTGCCTTGTTCTTCTGTTGACAACTGTGTGGAGCCACACTCAGAGAGCAGAGGAGGCATGTGGAGACACAGCAGTGCTGAGATGCTTCTGCCACCATTGGGTCCATGAGACTTTCACCCTCTGGCCTGTGATTTTCCAGGGTTTGGTATTATTGCAAGTGACTATGTGAGTCTGAAGAGGAATTTATGGACTAGTATTGTACATATGGGCTAATATCAGACTTATGGACTTCCTCTGGACTGAGCTGAGATATTTTCTCAATATACAATTGCTCTTTGATATAACGCTCTCCCATACACACATATGAGTGTTTCTGAAATTGTTTCTGTAGCCAACCCGGGCTAATAGATTTAAATCTAGAAGCATTAACGCTACACCCTGATTGGAAGACTTATTTAAAAACTGGGGGCTGGGGAAATTCTAGAAATAATGCTATTAATTCTAAAATGAAATATTATCCACTCCTCTGAAACTGTCTTGCCCTACCTTTGTAGTCCCCTTTTCTGTGAATAACAACACAATTTTCTCAGTCACTCAGAATTAAAACTACAGACTCAAATTTACTCCTTGGTACGTTGGTGAATCTTAACCCATTCAGTTGGATAATAATGTTCTGTTGTCTCCTTCTACTATGCTACTCTGTTTCCTCAAAAGCTTCAGAGCAATATCTAAAATATTACAGGCATTCATTTTTTTCTTCTCTTTCTTCCCATTCTGCTCTTCCAGACTTTGTTATATCAAATGCCTGGATGGTTTTATGTCTAGATCTAGACCTTTGTTCTTCCTTCTTGCTCCTCTGAATCTATGTACACTTGATCATGTACACACAAATCATGTCCATCTTCTCTCTTTCTCTCTCTTGTTGTTCTTTATTTTATGTTATAATTATCCTTCTGTTTATGCTGGTAGACTATAATATTCCGGGAGTCAGTAACAATGATTTTCCCCCATTATATTCTGGATTATAAAGAATATTTAATACAATTAGGAAAAAATACTTAACCATCCAGTGCTTTCATTTTAATAGATATGTTGGCCTTGTATTGTCTCAGTCATACATGTATTCAAATGGAAAGGAGTTAATCAGCACAGCCAAGTGAAGGGGCTTTAGCATGTTTTATATTATTGTCATTTACCTGGTCACCTATGTCAGAAATGCCCTTGGCAATGCTCTGAACGGACCAGAAATATGTAAAATTGCTCTATTTAAAACAAACACATGATCTAGTTTGGTATGAAATTCAAATAGGGTAAGCTGGCAAGGAAAAAAGCTTATTACTTATTTCACAAGTCTAGACAGTAATATTCAATACAAAAGTCTCATTAATGCCTTTTAGCCTGAAACAGCTTCCTGAAGTGGAATGTTATTCACTACAGATACTACAGACCTCAAAATCAGTATTCAAGTTGCCGAGTCTTACTTCTGGTTTATACCTGATGCAACTGTCTTAGTCCCTTAGAAAAGACCCGCCAACTCAGTGGTGAATTAGTGAACTGGAAGTTTTACTTAACCATTTTTTTGCATTCATTTACAAGTTCAATGCAAAATTAAAAATCAATTAGGGAAAAGGAATTTAAACAGAATGGTGGAGAAGGAAAAGAATATAAAATGATGCACTTCAGAAAAATATTTCATGAAAACCAGGATGGATTAAACACAAAATACCTAAAGCAAACAAACAAAGCAGGCAGGCAAAGAAACTAAACCGCTCACTTAGCAAGGGCTGTTCACCTCACATTCTTGATCAGAGACGTGCCAATGGCTATTGTAAGAAGAAAAGCAGGAAAATAATTTTCTTCATGAAAAAGAATAATATTTGTCAAGGGCACTTTACTAAGAAATGTCATCATTTCCAGATAGCTCCTCTGTACTGAATAATAAAAGTGACTAAAAATTAACCAGAGCATTTTCAGAAAAAAAAATTATGTAGCATTTTTTCATGAAGGTAGACTATCAGAAGCAAGGATTTACATTCAGTCAAGAATAAGACTTAGAGAAAATAAAAGTTTCAGAGGAAGAATGAATATAAAGTTCAATGTCATAGTGTGCAACACTGAAGGTTGAATTGAAAATAAGTGTGCATCAATAAAGATTTCTAAGCCTAACTGTATTTGTATGCTTCAATGGTTGTCTGCTTGCACTGGAACTTTCAATTCAGAGAAATTTAGAAACTTGGATGAGAAAAAATGTTGCTTGAAACCCAACAGCAACAGAGAAAGGGACAGAGCCAGACTGGGAGAGAGGTGGAGACACACTAGCGTCTGCCCAGAACCAATATGCTTTTGTGCAATGAAAAATGGTTTGTTTGCAAAAGCAAAAGGGGAAAGCAAAAAAGTATAGAGTGCTAAATTAACGTCTGTTCTAAAGAATGACAACTTCAGACAAAGTAAGCCTAACCTGAGTGAACTATCAACTTGATTGTTTTCTTAAGAAGGTACAAATGAAAGATTCTGCTGCCTTTTTGATAAATCAATATTTACCAGGCCTATTAATTTCAATCATTGACTGCGTGCTGGAACTTAATGATAAATCAGAGAACCAGATTCCCTAACTTCCTAGAGCTTAAAGCCTAGTTAGGGAAATATAGTAATTAACAATTATGTATTTTTTGCTGTTAGTTGACTTCAAATAAATTCTGACTCATGGAAATCTTACATGTGCAGAGCATCACTGCCCCATAGATTTTTTAGAGCTTTGACTTTTAGAAACATACTGTTTCTAAAACACTGAATGGCAGTTCTTATCATCCAGTGCACCTATGGGTGGACTCAAAGTACCAGACTTTAGGCAATAACTACTTTTCCACCCAGGGACTCCATAAATAATCATGAAAAGGTGAGTACTATGATAAAGAAGTACATCCAGGGAGGATGTGTGCCCAACTTTATTTCCAATACTTTGGATAAGTCACTAGGAGAGACAAATCTCTGGACTCGGATATCATGCTTGGCAAAGCAGAAGGACAGTGGAAAAGAGGAAGACTGCCAAGAAGACAGACTGATAAAGCACCTGCAACAATGGGGTCAAACAAAACTATTGTGAGGGTGACTATTGTGAATGTGAATTACTGAGCCGTGTTTTGTTCTGTGGACACAGGGTCTTTAGGCATCGGAATTGGCTCAGCAGCACCTCACAACTGCGGCAGCCATAACCAGAGGTTTAAAAGAGAGGGGAAAGGAGGCTGTGAGCAGGGAAACAGTGAGGTTCTGCCACAGCTGAAGAGGCAGGGAAAGCTTCTTAGCTCAGTGGTTCTCATCCTTCCTAATGCCGTGACCTTTTAATATAATTCCTCATGTTGTGGTGACCCCCAACCATAAAATTATTTTCGTTGCTACTTCATAACTGTCTTTTTTGATACTGTGATGAATCAGGCAACCCCTGTGAAAAGGGTTGTTCAACCCCCAAAGGGGTCACGACCCACAGGTGAAGAACCACTGTTCTTAGAGGAAGGAACATTTGTGCTGTGAGAGAGACAGCAGCAGGAGTTGATCCTACGTGAAGACAGAATGAAGGAAAGCTCGCCGAGCTGGGAACATGGCTCACACAAAACCCTGAAGAGGATGTTCCGTGCATATGGGACCATTCTTACCCTCTCGTCTCCACAGATTTTATAACAGAGTAATAAGCATTGAGCTGCTAACCACAAGGTGAGAGGTTCAAACTCACCATCCACTCCATGAGAGAAAGGTAATGCTTTCTCATTTTGTAATAATTTGCAGCCTGAGAAACCCAATATAGGGTCTCTAGAAGTTGGAAGATGTGAGATGGCAGTGGGTTCATTAGAAATCAAAATATATGAAACAAAAGCATTAGGTTAGGTAGAAGTTTTATATATAATATATATATATATACACACATATATACATACATACACATACATACATATATATAAATACATATATATACATAAACACACACATTGAAAACATAACGTCTTTCTTCATGGGGATGAAAGTAAAAATAAAAATGTTGTCATGAAAATAAAAATGTTCTAATATTTTGATAAAGTTTTTAATGAAGTTTTGATAATTCATCAATGATATCTCAAGGATGGAGGATGGTGTGAGCTATCAGGAGTAAGTAGCATCTGGAAAGGATACAAAGTGAAGACAGAAGAAAATGGATCCCTCTGAGCTTCACTGTTCTTTCTGAGCTTGCTAACCCCAGTGCTCTATGTTGTTGCCATGGGAATGTATCTCAGCAAAGAAATCAATGAGTTAAAAATAGGAATGAGGGCAGTGATGAGAACAAACTTGATTTGCCCCAGTGTCTGGCTTCTCCTGAACATGACTCAGCATTACTATGGAAAGTGTAAGAAAGAATGAATTTTCCTCCCTAGGCAGCAATCTGACCAAAGTCATCCCAATATGCCAGATCATAAAATCTATTGTTACTGCCAAGTTAACAAATTAGTTCTTGAAACATATTCTTCCCTTAATCTAATTGGTTATGTCTATAAATAGTACAATGGGGTCATGCAATTCTTTTTTTGCAGTAAATGGGAAAGACTTCATTAAAAAGAGCTCTCAGGGAAGACAATGATCCAAGCCTAGTAGAGTCTTACACAAAGTCAGACATGATCTATTTCAGAAGTCTTTAATTCTACCAAGCAGAGGTAAAGATGTAGCCCTTAAGGAGTCCTGGTGACTCTGCTGAATAATCACTGGCCTACTAGCAGCAAAGTCAGTGGTTCAAGCTCAACAGTCACTACACGGGGAAAAGTTGAAGTTATCTGTGTCTTAGAAACCTGATATAAGGTCACTGTAAATTGGAATCAACTTAATGAGAGTGGGTTTGGTTTAGGTTTAAATATGCACCGAATGGTGTGAAGATAATATCTGACCTTCCCTGGATTCAAGAGGTAGGATAATCCAGCTCCAGACCAGCCCAAGGTTGACTACAAGGCAGTTGTCAGACATGTGTATACCCTTCCTTCTTCTTTACCCTCTTCTGACATCAACCATTCTTCCCACTACTATCTACATCGTGGCTGAGTTTGATAATCCATTCCAATACTCTTGATTATAGGGGTTTCCTAGGGAAGATAACCAGGCACCATTAGTATGATAAAAAAAAAAATGAAACATTAAGTGGCATAATGGTTACCAGTTGGCATAGTGGTAACCAGTTGGACTGTTAACCTTGAGGTCAGCAGATCAAAACCATGAGCTGATCCTCTGGAAAAAAGACTGAGATTTCTATTCCAGTGAAGAGCGATAGTCTCAAAAACTCACAGGGACAGTTCTATCCGATTCTATAGGATCATTATGAGTTGGCATCGATTCCATGGCAGTGAGTTTGATTTTTGTTATACTGTCTTTGCTCTACAGTAATATCTCTATTCAGCCAGCAGCCATAGACCAAGATACCCAACTACCACTCTGCTTCATAGCCACATGATCTTAGAGATATGGCAACTCTGCTGTGGTGCTTCTGGTCTTTCTGTGGCCTGGCTTCAGAGGCCTCCGCCGCTTCAGACAGGGGTCTTAAAAGTGCTCCACTGGCTCCTTGATCATCTTGGGAATTCCTTCTGTTCCTGCTTCTGAGATAGCTCTTTGATAGCAGGGAATAGCAAGACTGATCAATCTCCAAGTTGGAGTATTTTCAAAAGCACATCAAATCATTCAGTGGGAGTTACAGACAGAAGAGCTATATCAAGAAATCTCACTTCAGCACAATCAACAAAATATCATGCATTTAACTTCTAGTTTTATCTATGTATACAAGTGCCTTATATCTCTATTCAAGAAAAGTGACCCAACAGAAAACAAATTATTGAATAATATCATTAATATTACATGTAAGTAAATTTTTGCTGAGGATTATTCAACATCATGTTCAGCATCAACAGAGAGAGCTGCTAGAAATTCAAGCTGGATTCAGAATAAGATGCAGAACAAAGAATATCATTGCTGACATAAGATGAACCTTGGCTAAAAGTAGAGAATACCAGAAAGATGCTTACTTGTCTTTTATTTACGTTGCAAAGGAATTAGACTGTGTGGATCAGAACAAATTATGGATGGGAAGAATGGGAATTCCAGAGTACTTCATTGTGCTCAATGAAATCTATACATGGGTCAAGAGGTAGCTGTTTAAATAGAACAAGTGAATAACTCATGGCCTAAAATCAGGAGAAGTAGGAAAGAGTCTCAGTATGGCATCCATGTAAAATCAACCAGTGCTCCCATTGTTAGATCAGAAAATTAGGAAGTAAGGAGGCCAATATTGGGAGGCCAGGTGCTAGAAATAGAACCCCAGTTTGCTAGGGGTTGTGGTTCAGATCTCCCCTTACAATGATCACCCACGGAGAAATTCAATGGCTCTAAGTTTACAGCGTCTGTCTGCGGAGTCCCCACATCTCTCAATGGGTCCAGTGGGATGGTGTCTGCCACCCCTTCCTGCGCCTGAGATCTGAGACCCGTCAGTATGCAGTGATTTCTCCAGACTGCTATCCAATGGTGGTCATAATCCTAGGCCCGTGGAGAGCCTCCAAAGACTAGATACAAGAGCTCATGCCATGCTCTCCTCTCTGTGCCACTCTACTCATGCATTCACAGGCTTTGCACCTCCAGGCCCCACCCAGGAACAGAGCGACCACATAGGCCACCTCCTTTCCCCTCCTCCAAGTTCTGAATTCAGCTTGTCAGCATGGATAACAAAAGACAATTAAACAATAATTTACTACAACCAAAGAACCCCTGGGCTATTTACCAGCGCAGCAGATTGAAGATACCCAGAGAAAACCCAACAGATCAGCCACACAGAAGTGAGCTGGGAGTGAGCCAGTAGGGCAGCCAGCAGAGCACCATAACCACTCAGCTAATCAAATCCCCCTTTGCTGGGGGAACAGCGTGGCAAAGCCCTAATACCAGAACACACTACAAGCACCTAAAAAAGAAAATAAAATAACTTAAAAATGGGGTCATTCCAATGGTGTTTTCCTTTTCATAGCTTTGAATCTAAGCCACACCACACCTGGTTCATTACCAAAATTTTAACACAAAAAAGCTGGAAAAACTGCCAGGAGCTAAAGTCTGCAGCCTGAGCCCAAAACAGGTTTTACCAGTTTGGACTTGACAAAGAGTCTTCCAAAGACTGTTCAAAGAACCCACAATAGTAGTAGGCTAAACAAGGCTTCCACAAAAAACACCTACCTGCTGAGTAAGACCTTGATATACTCCACCCCTCTAGGCTCCTTAGGTATAAACAGGAACAGACTCCATCCCCCAATCCCCACTTGGCCACATTCACCATCCTCATCCCCTCTGACCTGATTCACCAGAGGTACATTCCCTCAAGAAAACTAACTCAATCCGAAGAATAGAGCCCTCACAACCTCACAAGAAAACACATCATCCCTTTAGCTTTAATCTCATCCCCTCTCTGGCACCCTACAAGACCACAAGGTAGTAAAACATCCTACCACCAGACACTGTCCTACATAATTCACTATACCCCTTTTTAACCCCAACCACAATAACCTCTGGAACCAATTTCCTTCCTGTCAGCAACAAACAATCGACTTTAAATTCACCAAGTAAAATTGTAGCTTTCTAGAGATAGCCAGCCTGCAGGGAGACAGAGATGCAACTTGAACTTGTGGCATAGCTAGCTCCAGATAGTTGTTAGAATTATTCACAGTATCTTCTAAGAAAGAAAATACAGGGCTCCCTGCCACAGGAATTGGAACTCATCATGGCAGGGTTGCTTGACGACCTTCCCTGCCCCTGGGAAGGCAGCCAGTGAACATGGAGTCCCACTGACCCTACCCAGACCATCTTCTGGACAAAGCCCCAACTCACTGGGGCACCCACAACAATAACCTATAGCTACCTTGGGATTGTACATAAGGAGAGGAGAGCTCGGAGTGGTGCAGCAACCTAATATCAAGGGGCCTTCTGTCATAAACACAAATAATTAAAGGTCTGGACTCCACCTTTCACAATTTACAGCGTGTATAATGGACCCTGGTAGATTTAACATACCCATTATGCACCCCAACCACCACAACATCTAGAATCTGCTTCCTATACCTAGAGAATACATATTCTCCACCAATTTACTAACCAAATATGCCCGCAAGACGTCTGGGCCCAGGTCCCCATGAATGCTGGTCTGTGCATGATCTGCCTACCCAGTGCCACCCTGACTGCTGATGATAGACCTAGTGCTAATGCTAGTAATTAGAGCCTGTGACCAGTCTGTGCACAGGTCCCTTGAGTAGCTCCAGGACTGCCAGAACTGCATGTGATCAGCCTTTCCAGCACTACCCTTGCTGCATGTGACTGCTTTCTGAGAGAGCCACCCACACCTTCCTTCAAACAAAGCAGTGGTTCTCAACCTTTCTCATGCCACAATCCATTAATACAGTTCCTCATGTTGTGACCCCCAACCACAAAATTGTTTTCGTTGCTACTTCATAACTGTAATTTTTCTACTGTTCTGAATTGGGCGACCCCTGTGAAAGGGTTGTTAGATTCCCAAATGGGTCGCGACCCACAGGTTGAGAACCGCTGAAATAGAGAGCTCTGGCTGTCTAGGGAGTGAGTCAATCCCAGTGAGACAGAAATACAGCTAAAATTCACAGCACATCTGGCTCCAGGTAGTCCTTAGAGTCAGTCCTACTAGCCTCTGGGAAAGAAATCACAGGGCTCCTGGACTCCCAGGAAAAGGGCCCTGAGCTCTACCAAAAGGCCAGGCAGACAACAACCTACAGCAGGAGCCACTACAAGAAAGCAAAAAAAACAAAACACAATGTGTGAGCAGGACCTGAACCTAGCAACATACAGAGAAGAAGCAGACAGTGAACCACCACAGAAAGAAATCTTCAGGATACTGATTAGAGTCATACAGGATATGAGGGAATCAATACAGGATGAAAAAAACCCAGAAGATAGTGTCCACTTACCAAAGGGAAATACAACAGTTAAGAGACAACACAGCAGAAACAAAGCAAGGGGTTGAAGATCTTACCAACAGGCTGAAAGAGCCAGAGAATTGGAAATGAAATCAGGAATTTTCTAGAAACCAATGAGAATGAGAATACAGCATGCCAAAGTCTATGGGATACATCAAAGGCATTTATCAGATGAAGCTTGAAGGATAAAATGTGTATATAAAGAAGGAAGAGAGAATTATGGTGGATACCCTATTACAAAACCTTCAGCCTTTGGAACTGAGTCTACAGAATAATTCTTCTAAAAGCAAATGAAGAGAAATTATAAAAATCAGGATGGAGATACATGAGTGGGAAAAAAAGGGGGGGAAACAACTCAGTAAAAAGCTGGTTCTTTGAAAGGATTAAAAGAATCAACCAAGTTGGAAATCTAACAAAAGTTAGGAAGCAGTAGATGTCATTATCTAGATTGAGGGTTGAAAGGGAAATTACAATAGCCCCTAATGAAATTAAAAGACTAATTACACAGTACTACAATGGATTGCACTCCAAGGAATCCAACAACTTGGAAGACAAGGACAAATGCCTGGAAAAACAAACCCTTTTCATGTTATCTCATTTAGACGTCAAGAACTTCAATAGAGCCATAGCAAAAGGAGAAATAGATGAGGTTATCAAGGAATTACCAACTAAAAAGAGCCCTGGCCCAGATGGCTTCACAGGGGAATCCTATCAAGCATTCAGGAAAGAGCTCACAAAATTGCTCCACAAGTGCTTCCAGAACATAGAAAAGGACGTTGAGGTCCTAATCATATTCTATGAAGCAAGTATAACATTGATACCATAATTGGGCAAGTGTCTGAAAAGAATAGAGAACTATAGGATGATATTTATAATGAACATAGATGCAAAATCCTTAACAAAATCTTGCCCAATAGAATACTAAAGTATAAATAAAAAAGAATAGTTAATCATGACAAGGGGGATTCCTACCAGAGATGCAGGGATGGTTCAACATCGAAAATGGATCAGCATCATACACCACATTGAGAAGAAAAAGGACAAGAGTTACATGATAATATCAATAGACACAGAAAGATCATTCAAAAATATTCAGCACCCATTCCTAATTAAGACACTCAAGAAGATTGGACTAGAAGGAAATTACCTCAATATAATTAAAGGTGTATATGAAAATTCAACAGCCAGCACTACTATCAATGTAGAAAAGACAAGGACCCCCCTTGGCCCCACTTTTATTCCACATCATCCTGGAGGTCCCAGGCAATAATATAAGGTAATGGAAGAATATCAAAGGTATATGTCTGGGGAAGGAAGAAATGAAATTATCACTATTTGCAGATGATATGATTTTATATATTGAGAACCCCAAAGGCTCCACAATAGGAGTGCTGGAAGCAATAGAAGAATATGGTAGCATGGCAGTATATAAGATCAACAAGCAGAAGTCAGTTGGATTGCAATATACAACTTAACGGGTTACAGAAAATGTAATCAAGAAGGTACTACCTTTCATAATAGCCAAGCATAAATTGAAAAATCTAGGCATATTCCTAAGCAAAACATACGGAAGTTCTGTATGAGGAAAACTACAGAACATTATTCCAAGAAACAAAACGTACCTTCACAAATGGAAAAATGTACAATGCTTGTGGATCAGTAGAAACAATATTGTAAAGATGTCAATACTACCTAAGGCACTTTACAGGTTTATGCAATCCCGATACAAATATCAGCATTATTTTTCAAAGAAATAGAAAAACTGACTACGAACTTCATATGGAAAGGAAAGGAGCCTAGAATTGGCAAAAAATGCCTCAAAAAGAAGAAGAATGTGTGTATGTGTGTGTGTGTGTGTGTGTGTGTGTGGTTGGGGGGTTGCCCTG
>NW_022111379.1:24921368-24922730 GCF_000313985.2 Echinops telfairi
ATGGCTTGTGATAAGAGTTGTATAAGCCCCCAATAAAATGATTCAAAAAAGTTTTAAATCAAAAATGTTAATAGTTTAAAGTAAAGAAAGCTAAAATAGTTAATAAACATATATACTACATCTGAGAGTCAAATAAAAAAAGAAGAAAGCATCCCAACTGAGTCCAGTCCAAGCCCATAGTTCAATATTAGCCCGTATGTCCAATACCAACCTATAAAGTTCTCTTCAGACTCACGAAACACATGCAATGATGCCAAATGCAGGAAGATCACAGGCCAGTTGGAAGACAGTCTTTAGACCCAGTGGCATTGTAAGCATCTCAGCACTGGCAGGGGTCTCCACGAGGCTTCTCCAGTTCCCAGGGCTACTCCAGGGTAGGTCCATGTGCCTTCTCCTCAGGGATTTCTCACAGGGAGTCAGCCTTATCAGTAGAGAGTCTCCAAGGGAATCAGCAGAGAGAGAGAGATATCTCCTGCCTCAAGGAGAAAAGCAGGTATTCCCAGAATCCTCAGGGGAAGGCCCTGACCACACAGAGAACTCCTGATTGATAACCTAGAATCCATCCCTAGACTCTTAATCCTCAACTTGACAAAGGATTACATAACTACCACAGACTTGAACAGAAAATTCACAAAGGATGAAACCCACATGACCAATAAACACATGAGAAAATATTCCTGATCGTTAGCCATCGGGGAAATGCAAATCAAAACAACCATAAGATATCACATTAAACCCACAAAAATAGCCCAATTCAAAAACACAGAAAACAACATATGTTGGGGAGGTTGTCATGAGATAGGAACATTCTGTGACTGCTAATGGTATTGTTGATACAAACAGCTACTGTGGAAAGCTATTCGGAAATACCTAAACCAGATGGAAATTGAGTTACCTTACGACCCAGAAATTCCACTATTAGGAATAAGAAACTCCGAGGAAATAAGAAACAGACCATGACCAGACATCTGTACTCCAATGTTCATCACTGTGCAGTTCACAATTGCAAAGAATTGGAAACACTCTACATTTCTGAAAATAGATGAATGGATTCCAAAACTCTGGTATATACACACAATGAAGTATTACACATTGGGATAAAATGATAAAGCACTTCATCTCATGGAAAGAGTTGGGGGATATTGTGCTAAGTGAAGTTAGTCAAACACAAAAGGGCAAGTACAACATGACTCCACTAAGGTAAGTTCAAACCACAGAATGGACTTAGGGGAAAATGAACATATTGCACAGTTCCTGAGCTGAGGACCGGATACTCTGGCAAGAGCCAGACCATACCCAACGATTCATATGGAAAAAGAAGAAGAAGATGAAGAAGAAGCAGGAGGAGGAGGAGGAGGAGGA
>NW_022111379.1:24922914-24933003 GCF_000313985.2 Echinops telfairi
TCCAGCCATGAGGGTGATGTTCCTGCGTGGGGAAGCTCGTTTATAGAGAGGACTGCAAGGCCAGTCTCAGTTCAAGAGATGACATCCCCTCCACAGATGACAGTGCTGTAGAGGACAGCACTGAAGATACAGTTCTGGGAGTGCAGCTAGTCTGACTCACCCACATGGGGGCAAACCAAGAGGAGAGTACAGCAGACCAGCAATGGGAGCAAAACCACAAAGTCCCTGAGGAATACTGATTGTGGACTTCTGTCTCGGGCAGGGCAGCACTTGGCACCTCATCTGAACTGTTTGTGTTTGGGGTATTCTCAAGGGGGCCACACTGAAAGTCTAAAAGTTTAGGGGTGGGACACTAGACCGTTCCATCCTTGGCTGCAGGAAGAGCAATGGTGTCTTGTACAAGGCGTGCCCTTGGTTATGAATGCTGAACACTAAAAGGGTATAAGTGGTTTTAGGTTAGTGGGGCCTGGGATATGGATCCCTGAAAGAAAGGGGGATTGGAGTGATTGATTGGAACAAGGCTTGTTTGCTATTTAACAGAGAGATACTCAGCTATTCTGGGTCAGGACAACAGACTTGGGACTATTTGTCTCTCTCTCTCTCTCTTTAGAAATTTTTTTCTTTTGATGTCTATCTTTATAAGATAGGTAGGATCAGAAAACCCAAGAAGACAGCAAAGGTACCGATGGTTCTGGTGGCTGGGGGGTTGGTGGGGAGAGGATGGGATAGGATAGGAGGAGGTGGAGGGAGGGAGAGATGAACCAATAATGACAGGGACAGGGGAATAGTAAGGGAACTAAAATTAAGAGGTGAGGAGTAAAGGGGGAAGGGGGAACTGATTGCAATGATGACTGTATAAGGGAACAAATTACTTCCCTCTAAGGAATGAAAAATAGAATTGTAGGTGAATGGATACATTGAATATGTAAGATATGGCAAAACGACAACAATAATAAACAATATAATATGATATGATATAATAATTTGGGTGGGTGAGGAAGGGCATAAAGGGGAGCTGATTTCAAAGAGTTCAATAAGAAAGAAAATGTTTTGACACTGATGGCAGTAGTTGTAAAATTATGCCGGATATAATTGAATTATGGATTGCTATGACATCTGTAAGAGCTCCCAATAAAATTATATTTAAAAAATCAGGAAAAGTATACATCAAGGTTCTATCTGTCACCATACTTATTCGATCTGCTGGATTATATGAAGAAGAATGTGGCATTAGGATTGGAGTTGGTCTTATTAACAACCTGCAGTATGCACACAACACAACCATGGTTATTGAAAGTGAAGAGGACTTTAAGCACTTACCATCAAGCTCAAGGAGTTTAGCCTTCAGTATGGATTATGATTAAGTATAAAGAAAACCAAAATCCTCACAACATGACCAATAGATAACATCATGATAAATGGAGAAAAGGTTGAAATTGTCAAGGATTTTGTCTTGCTTGGATCCCTAATCAATGCTCCTGGAAGCAGCAGTCAAGAGATCAAACTGTGTTGCATTAGGTAAATCTGCTGCAATACAGCTCTTTGCAATACAGCAAGTACTTGAGGACTAAGGTGCGCCAAATACAAGCTGTGGTATTTCAAATGGGGTCAAACATAAGAACAATTTTAAGGATAGCAGAGCCCTGTTAGTTTTGGTCTTACCTGGGGTTTCTGAGTCAGAACCTACTTGACAGTTCCTACCAACAGCTTTCAAGTGTAGACACACCTTTTAGGGGTAACATAGAGAGTTTGAGCAGTCTTTTAACATTCTTTTCTGAGAAGGGAGGAGAAGACGATTCATTTATAGTTTACTTGGCTCATGAAATTAGAGCATTTTGTGAATTGAGGTTTTATGTTATAAGGTATAAAAAAATTAGAAGGTTGTGGAAATGTAGATAGCTTTCATACACTCAATAATTTCCTTATTCCAACCCCCAAATTCTTTAGCTTCACCTTATCTCTTCATCAAAAATTAATTTTCTAGAGCTCTATAGTTCCTTTTAAACGATTGAAATTTTCCTCATTGGAGACGTCAGTGCCTCTAAATCTGAAGTATTTAAATGAACAATCAGGAACAAATATCATATTTTAGCAATTTTAGTTGCAGTTTGTTTTAGCAAAAGCAAACAAGCTATAGCTAAAAATGGGTCCTTATCTCTGTGAACGAACAATCTAGAAGGACAAAAGATTGAACTCATGCTCAGTGATGCAAAGCAGCAAAAGTACATGGTCATCCGTTACACAAAATAACCATTCCACTCAGTGTACCACAGAATCAGAAAACAAACATTTTTTTCTCTCAGTCTATGGCGATTTAATAATCAAAAAGGCATCTGCACTAATATCAATACACTGAGTATTTGAAAAGTACAACACTATGCTAAATTATGTTGCTTACTGATCCAGTTGTGAGAATTTTTCATTCCTTTATGGTGAGACATAATAAACAACATCATGATAAATAAAATATTGAAGGTATTATAGATTTCATTTTACTTGTATCCACAGTCAATGCCCATGAAAATAACAGTCAAGAAATCAAGTGACATATTGCATTGTGTAAATATGCTGCAAAAGAACCCTTTAAAGTATGAATAAGCAAAGATCTCACCTTGAGGACTAAGGTGCAACTGGCACATTTCATTTTCAATTTCATGTTAAAAGTGGACAATGAAAAAGTAAGACTAAACAATTGATACACTTGAACTATGATTTTTGAAAAGAACAAAAATGACTTCACTATCAATTACCAGAAAAACAAATAAATTTGTCTTGAAAGAAGTACAGCCAGAATGGTCCTTAGAAGCAATGATAGTGGGAACACATCTTAAATGCTTTTCATATGATGTGGGTAGGGACCAGACCGTGAAGGACATCATGTTTGGTCAAGTAGTTGAGGAAGACTCTCAATGAAATGGATTGACACTGTAGCAGCAGTAATTAATGGGCTCAACTATACTGACAATTGTTAGGATGATGCAGGACCAGTCAGTGTTATGTTCTACGATACATGGAGTTGCAATGAATTGGAATCCGCTAAATGACAACTAACAACAATGCTCGAGAAAATCAGTACATGGACTGATGGGCAAACACAGTTGAAAAGTGAAAAGTTAATACATTTTTGGTTTGAATTCAAGGGTCTTCAGGTTCTTGTGAGAAGTTTGGACAGTTTACTAGGCTAAGATCAAAATGAATCACCTACTCATTTTTGTGTGGCATCAGCTCAAATGTTGCTCTGATGTCCCTTCCCTGTCTCTATTTGCAATCAGAAAGAAGACAAGCCTGCTAAAATCAAGCAGACAACTACCAACTTTCTGGCTGTATATGTTGGCGAGCTCCTCTGATTATCCACTTGGAAAATCATGATATTTACTTAAAAATGATAATTCATTATGATCTAGCTTGCTCTTGTCATACTAACCAAAGTCTGTGCCCTTTAGAAAAATCATTTTTTCTGAACTTCAGAGTTCTTACCTAAAAAACAATGTACACAATATGTAAATGTACTTGAGTTGTATAATCATGCAAGGGGAACATTCATTCAACCATTGTGTTGGACAGGGTTCTCTAGAGAAACAAAACCAGGACACTGATTATTTTATAGATAGATAGATATAACAAAGAAATAAACAGCTAATTAGTCTATAGAACAGTACAAATGGCTCAGTGTAACTCATTGCCGTGAGACAGTCAATACAATGGCAGTACTCCAACTCATGAGGACTGCCGGGTACATGTCAAGGAAGCAGACATCTGAGTCTTCTGTAGAACAATTCAAGCAATCCAACCACAGACAGCAAATAGCAGGGCAGGTCACCAACAGTCAGCCAGATGACAGGGTCCCCAACTCAACTGATGTATACACCAGCAGTGTGGGGAAGCAGGGTCTTGAAGAAACCTCAAACTACAGTGACACAGTCCATGGTTTGTGTGTCCCACAGGTAGTATAGCTCGCAAGTTGAGGCAGAGAACCAGCCAAGGAAGCTGTACACTGGTCCAATCATCAAAGGGCAAGAGACAAAAAAGATGAGGCTCACTGAGCCATTTATCTCTCCACCCTTCAATTAAACTGCCCTTCAATTAATCCCACATGTGTTCATTAGCCAGGTTGGCACAATAAACCTACCTATCACAACCTTCATAAAGGACTGATGGTGATAAGTGCAGAAGCAGCTAATCTTGATAGAGTGGTTACAGAGTGGTTACTGGAACAACGTATTTGGTTGGAATTTATGGACTTTACTAATCTAGGCCATAGACAAGATGACCCTGGTGTTGTAGTGATCAAGCACTCAACTGCTAATGAAAAGATTAGTTGTCCAAACCCACCAAAAGTTTTGAGGGAGAATAGATCTCACAATCCACTTCCATAAAGATTACAACCTAGGAGCAGTTCTACTATGTCTACAGGGTGGCAGTACATTCAAATTCATTTCATGGCGCACGACACTCTTAATAGATTTAATGCACCAGTCCTGCAAAAGGGATCCCTTTATTATTCTCATTTGGCAGATGATGTTACTGAAATTCAGAGATACGGATGACTTATCCAAATCTACACAGCTTGTCAGAGGCAAAACTGGAACACTATTTTCTTTTGTTTATGTCCACAGTCTTGTTTCCTTACAGGAATTGGGAATGACTTAATAGTGTAAAAATTTTATCAGAGAGAGAGAGAAATAAGGTTTATAGATAAAAATTTTATCAGAGAGAGAGAGAAATAAGGTTTATATAACAGTCTTTAGTATGTCATTAAATTTATGTAATGGAGAACAAATTGGCTTTGAAAATAGGGATTTGCATTCAAGTTTCACCTTTGTAAAAAGACCTCTAGGAAAAAAAGGGAGACAATGTATCTAGTTTCTTTCACTAAACAATTAAGTAAGGAGAAAGGAACTATTGCTGTTCCAGGCTTTGGATTTGGCACAGGGTTATATCATAAGTGAATTCTGGCAAAGGTAAGATGCAGGTAATCGCTGTTTAACCTAATAACTGTTCCAGTTGCATTTGGATTATGGCAAAGAACAGGGTATGAGTGAATGGTGCTGAGACTCTAGTTTATTGCTCCATCAGATTTTCCTTTGGTAATGTATTATTTTTACTTTGTGATGCTATATTTGGTCAAGTCTTTTAATATTTGGTCAATAACAATTGGTCAAGTCCTTTAATAAATACTTTGAAACATTGATTTGTGTTTTAAAATGATCTATTGATGTCTATGTTGACTTCTTTCTTCTTTGACCAGAAATACTCACTTGCATTAACCCTAAAATAGACAATATTGGAAATTAATATTAATTTATATGAAATCTATAGTGAACAGCAATATTTATAGTTATCTTTCTTTCCTTCTGTTCTATTTATCTAATTCTGAGAAGGGAAGAGAAAAGATGGTACAGAAAGTTACAAATGCAAATATGTTTTTCTTTTTAAAAATGTCTTCTCTAGAAAAATTATTTCTAGGACAAGAAAGGAATTATCCATTAGAAATAGAAAACAATGACGGCCAAAAATATAAAGCACAATTTCCTTTCTGTTCATCTTTTTTAAAACTTAATTTGGATATAACCAGGTTTAAAGAAGATTCATGAATCTTATTTAAGAATTATGAAGTTTCAGGTTCTGACTAAAATACAGCCAATCTATCTCTGCTACTAAATTCAGCTATCTGAGGGCTCAGAAAAATTATTTTAAAAGGAAATCTTTAACTCAAAGTACAGATGATCTGGCAATTAGTTTCTTTTCTTTTCTTGTTTTGTTTCCTCCTGCATTCCTCAGTATATATTTCAAGCCAGAACCACGTTCAGAATTCTGTCCAGAGTGCCAGCAGAAAGAGCTCCAAAGTAACCCCCTCTAAACCTGTCATAGTTAAGTCTTGTGTCAACGTGCCTGGATTCTCAGCGGTTTGGCAGTGGAGGCCTCACCTAAGATGTGATCTAACTTAATACAATCAACTTCATGATGTGAGCCAAGCAGCTGCTCAGGTCATACCCCTGATGATATGGTCTCGGTGGTGTGGCCCACTTAATATTTAACTAGAGAGCTGTGGAGATTTTTGCTCTTCTTGCTGGCCTGGATTCTGCACATATTACATCAGTCTGGTACTTGAGTTAATGGCCTCCCACATTGCCTTCAGATTCTGGGATGATTGCTTGCTGTGGTAGTGACATAATTTCATGTCAACTTGTGAAACAGGTTATAGGATAGGTGTGGAGTCTAGCCTGTCAATCAGGTCATAGCCAATGAGGCCTCTGTGTGGGCATGGCTTTCTCCTGAAGATTCTGGGAACTTCTGTCTTCCTCCCTGGAGGCGGGATACACACTCTTTCTGCTTCTTCTTCCTGCTGACAGCTACATTGAGCTACACTGATGGAGCCAGAGCCCTAGAGCTGAAGAAACCATGTGGAGACCCACACCAGGGCTGAGATGCTTCCACTGCCACTGGTTCCACAAGACTTACCACTCACTGGTCTGTGATCTTCCTTCCTTCGGCATCATTGCATGCGTTGTGTGAATCAGAAAAGGAAAGATTGGTATCAGACATATGGGTTAATATTGGACTTAAGGACTTGATCTGGACTGGGCTGGGATGTTTTCTTAATATATAATTATTTTTTATATAAAGCTCTTTCTTATACACATATGAGTGTCTAAGAATTTATTTCTCTAGCCAACACTAACACACTTGACCTTGTATTTGTTTGAATATGCAAGCCAAAGGCCTGATCTGCTTATATCCACCAGCCTCTGGTTTTATTGTTTCAACTTCCTGCTCCCTGTTCTGTTGACTGTGGTAGATACACAGTTCAGGAAGAACCTCCAGCTTAATAGCTGACCCATGGACTTGAACTGGACTGGATTTACCTGTTCCTGTAATGGTTGAGCCATTTTTCCTTGATACTAAGTTCTCTCTTCATATAGCTATATAAGCAACTCTGGTTTTGCTTCTCTAGAGGATCGACCCTAACCCATAACTAATGTTTCAAAGTAAGAAAATCATAACATAAAACAAATAGAAACAAAATAAAAAGGAAGCCCATAAATAAAATGTAATCAGTTTAGAAAATACATAAAACAAAAAATCAGCACTGAACACACACACACACAATGACACAACTAAATGAGAGCAGTAACTTCCTACTTCCTGATAACTACACATGGAATATAAATTAATTAAATTCACCAATTAAGAAACAGAAAATGGCAGATTAATAAAAATATATTTTAAAAAAAGAATATATGGCCCATCAATATGTTGCCTATCAGAGATACACCTTAGACACAAAGATAAAAATAAACAAAAAGTGGAAAAAACATATATAAAAGAAGTAGAAAACAAAGAATAGGAGTTGCAATATTAATTTCTAACAAGTGTAAGTTAAAAAATGCAAAATCCAACAAAAGGACATCAATATAACAAGTCTCCATACACCTAATGAAAGAGCCCATGAATACTAAAGTCACACTGTATTAAAGCTAAAAATAAATAAATAAATCTACAATATTATCATACGATTTTAATACACAATTTTCCATGAAGGATGGAATAAGAAGGGGAAAAACCCATGGTGATACAAAATATCTAAACAACAAAATCAACCAATTTGATTTCACAGACATGTACAGAATACTCCACCCAACAATAGAGCAATATACATTATTTTTTAACACACATTGATCATTCTTGAAACTAAATTATAAGTGATGTCACAAAACAAGCCTCAATAAATCTAAACATATCAAAATAGTACAATGCTAAAAGATTAGAAAAATAATAGAAAAAACAAGGAAAACCAATACAACTTGCTTAGTGATTGTTGGGTAATAGAAAAATGTTTTAATTCTTAGAATCGTATGAAAATTAAATACACCAAAAAAACACTGAAAAGTCAATTTATAGCAATAAATGTACATATTAAAAAAACAAGCACTAACCCCCCCCCACTACAGCCAGCACTTTATCTCAACAAGTACAACAATTAGCAAAAATAATAAACAAAAGGGCCTAGTTATTGAGGAAATAAATGAAATAGAAAAAATAGAAAGTAAAAAACACTAGACTTTATTTCTTTAAAAAGATTAACAAAAGTGATAGAAAAATCACTTGCAAATTGAACAGAGGAAAATAAAGACATTTTTTAAAACACAAATAAATTTTATTGCAAGAGAACCAACAAAATTAAAATAAAATTTAAAAATGATAGAATATTCTGAGAAATTGTCCACCAACAAATTTTAAATCCTAGAAAAAAATATAGCCTCATTTTTAGAAATATACTAACTTCCTAAGCAAACAAAAATCAAGGTAGAAAATTTGGATAGCAAATGAAGAAATTTGAACAGATGAATAAACAACAGCAACAACAACAACAAAACAATCTTGGCCCAAACATTCAGAGTAAAACTGATACCATTGTACTCAAACTGCTCCAGGACATAGAAAAGGGATGGAATGCTCCTGAATTAATGTTACAAAGCATGCATAATCCTGATTAAAAAGCCAGGCTATAGCACCACTAAAAATATTATAGGAAAATATCACTAATGAATATGAACAAAAAATGCTTAACAAAATCTTACCTAGTAGAACCCAAGAGCATATTTTAAGAATAATATACCTTGAACAAGTGGATGCAATCATTATAGAAAAATAATCAACAAAAGCCACTATATAAAAAAGGCAAGGGAAAAATACCATGTGATCACATCAATAGATTCAGAGATGACATTTGACAATGTGCAATATCTACTCCTGATAACTCTCAGCAAAATATCCAAAGAAGGAAAATTACTTAGCACAATCCTGGACATATACACAAAATAAACAGCCAACATTTTTCTCCACAGAGACTGCCAAAAAGACAAAGATAATTTATCACTGCTGCTGTTCAATATTGATTAACCAGGATGATAGAGCAAAAAAGCAAAAGCAATAGAGAAACAAAATGCATCTACATTGCTAAGGTAAAAGGAAAACTATTTCTATTGGAAGACGACATTATCTAATACATAAATAATACCACAGATTCAACAAAAACAACAGCAATTAGAAATAATAGAAGGATATTGTTTATGTCTCCACAAGAAAGGGTGCGCCAAGATCTGAAGGCAACATACTGGCATGAAGCAATCAACGAACAGAGAGGTCTGTGGGGCTGGCTCAGATTCCAGCTATTTGGACCCCTCTCCCCAGAAGAGTGCACTACAGAAGACAGCACTGAAGATACAGCTCAGGGGGAGGGGCGGGTCTGTTCAGCACACATGGGAGCAAACTCAGAGAGAGAGAGAGAGAGAGAGAGAACTGCATCCTGGCCCACCAAGCCCTGAGGATGATATTCTTGCTTGGAGCAGCCAATGCACAGAGAGGACCTGAGGGCCAGGCCAAAACATGAGTCATAGTGTCGGCTCACTGATCCATAGAGCTATAGGGACAACAAAGGAGACACAGTGTGGGAACTATGCCCAGTCTGACCCTCCAACCCTGGTGCAAAACACGAAGGGAGTGCAATGGAGCAGCAAGGGGAGCAAAACAATGAAGTCCCCAAGGAATCCCAAAAACAGACATCAGGGGCAGGGCTAGGTACCTCATCAGATTTAATCAGAAAACACTCCTAAAGGTCAACAGACAGATCTGGAACTATTTATTGACTTTTTCTTTGTCCTTTTTCCCCCCCATGTCTGTCTATATAAGATAGGCAGGATAAAACATTTTGACAAGAAAACAATGGAACAAATGGTTCAGGGGTGACAGGGGAAAGGGGTAGGTGTGGGAAAGGAAGGGGGAAGCCCAAAAATCCAGGGGCAAAGGAATAAGTGAGGAGGGTGTGCAATGTAGCCTAGAGAAATAGTGCAATGTAGCCGAGAGAAATTACTGATAACCGAATGAAGGTCAAACATTATAGTGGGACAAGAGGAAAGTTAAAGGAAATAAAGGAAAGAACGAGGAGGCAAAGGATATTTAGAGCTGTCTAAATAAAGGCATATACATATGTAAATATATTTATATATAATAGGGACATATATCTACGTACATATACTTATATGTTAAGTATTAAGGTAGCAGATGGGCATTGGGCCTACTCAAGTA
>NW_022111379.1:24934266-24935977 GCF_000313985.2 Echinops telfairi
ATATAATTAAATTCTGATCTAGTAACTGTCATCTTCATTTAATGATGGAAAAAACAACCACTATCCTTACAGGGAAAAGGACCTCAGATAAGCAAAGCTGTACCAAAGAAGAAGAAAGCAGGAGGATTCACACTTGTTTATTTAAAACCCACTACACATCCATGGTATTCAAAACAGCCTGGTGCTGGGACTGTGAAAAGCACACAGAATAATACAATAGAACAGCATTGATAACCCAGAAGTGAGTCTATCTGTTTATGGACAACTATATTGAACAAATGGTTGAAAATTATTTTATGTATAAAAAATAGTCTCTGTAACTTGATATAAATTTGAAGAAAATTTTAATAGGTTACACCCCCCCCCAACCACATTAAAAAACTAACTCTAGGAATTATCCAGGACCTAAATTTAAATCTCAAAATAATAAAGATCATTTAAAAATAGCATAAATAAATATAGAGAAAAAACTTAGGAGTTCTAAAATATGGCATAAATAGGCTATCAAATATAACTAAAAATATACAACCAACCACATGGCCACGACTTCTTAAAAATTAAATAGTTATATTCACCCAAACATTTATCCAAAAGACTGAAAGGAGTACCCACAGACTGAGGAAACAAATATTTGATAAAATGACTAATATCTTAACTTTATAGACAATTTCAGCACCTCAATAACAAAAAGACAAACCATCCATTTAAAAACTAGTCAGAGAACATGAACAGATACTTCAATAAAGAAGACATGTAAGCAACCTATAAAGACACAAAAGACGGTCTCAACCATTAGACATCAAAGACCCAAAACTAAACACACTGCCTTCAAGTAGCTACCAATTCACAATGACTATCTATTAGGTGTTTTAGATCATAAATCTTTACTAAAGAAGATAGTCTCACTTTTTTCCATAGACTAGCCAATGGATTTGAATTGCCAACCTTGTGGTTAGTGGTCCAAATATTAACTCACAACACAATCAGAGCTCCCTTAACTTAGGTGAAAGTAAAGGCAATACACAAAAATGCAGAGGATAGAAAAACATAATGAAAACCAGGAAAGATACTGTTAGGTACAAAGATTAAAAGATAGCAAAGCTAATTACTATGACATACAAGAATTAAAGTGAAAATAACCCAAACCTCTAACTATATGGATAGACATGCAAGCTGACCATATGTGGGAAAGTGCATGTGAGTATAACAAGGAATATATAATAGTTTGGGAGGATACTATTCCCAAATATACATTTGAGGACGATGATCCATTTTAGAGCAGCCAGTCCACAAAGAGGACCACCTGGCCAGCCCCACTATGAGACATGAAGCCCCTCACTGACCCATGGCTCTGCGGGGGATAGCACCGGAGACACAGTGTGGGAATTACACCAATCTGATCCTGCCACACCTAGGCAAAGCATTGTGAGGGTGCAGCGGAACAGCAAGGGAGTGGAGCAGCAAGGTCCCCAGGGAATGCTGAAGGTGGATTTGGGGGCCAGGGTGTGGTGCCCCAACAGACTGGACTGGAAAACACTCCTAAGGTCAACAAATGATCCTTGAACTAACTACAAGCTTTTCTTTCTTGTTGTGTTTTGTTTTGTTTTTTTGTCACTGGTTTGTTGTTGTTGTTTTGTTGTATATTGTTGCTTGGTTTTTCTCTGTCTTGTTTTTGTGCATGTTATTATCTCCACAGGTCTGTCTAAATAAG
>NW_022111379.1:24937524-24950339 GCF_000313985.2 Echinops telfairi
CCCTAAAATTATTAAAAATATATATGGAAGGATGTAACAAAGCATACATGGGGCAAGGTTTTCAAACATTCTTAGCCATAATCAAACACCTTATGTTAGGGCAGGTTGACTGAAGTAACAAATCCAATGACACTCATATGTGTATAAAAAAGGAGCTTTTTTTAAATCAAGAAGTAATTAATCAAGAAACCACAATCCAACTCACATCCATATGTTCCATAATAGTCCATGACTCTCTTCTGACTCATGCAGCCAAATGCAATGATGCATAATGCTGGAAGATCAGAGGTCAGTGGGTACAGAATCATGTGGATCCAAGGTTGGTGGCACCAGCAGCTCTCAGATCCGTGGCAGAGTCCCAACATGCAAGGTAGAGGGAGGGGGAGGGGTGCTATCAGGGTCTTTTTTATAAGAAGATCACACCCCCAAGGAGACCGCATCAGGCTGTATCTGATTATCAGGTTGAATTCCACCCATATACATTTATACATCTTCAAGTTGATATAAAATTATCTAACTATCATACCCTTGAGTGAATGAATTATTGGGCTTGGGGATTTAGGACAACAGTCTCAGGAGACAACTAGGTCAATTGGCATAATCTGCAAAGAAACATTTGTACATTGGTGTGTAGTGACTTTAAAAACTTTCAAGGGGTCATTTCAGATGTAACATTGGTCTCCCAAGTCCAGAGGATAGAAGCCTAAAGATAATTCAAGACTTAAGGAAACATTTACTCCAAAGGACGAAAGGATCATGTGAACTACATTCTTCATTACCTATCACCATAGGAGCTAGACTATAAGAACTACTATCAATTTCCCCAAGATCAATAAAAGGTTATGGATAGAGTGGGAGTTAAAATTGAACAAAATTCAAAATCATAAAGGTAAGACTTACTGGTCTAATTAAGAATGGTGGAACCCCTGAAACTGTGTCCTGTAGATAGTCTTCAACCATGTAACTGAAATCACTCTAATTAATTTTCAGATAATCAACTGACAGGCCTATAAAATGAATAATAGCACCTGGGAAGAACATACTACTCAGGCAATCAATTAAATGTGACCAGCAGGGTAGTATTTCCCCCCAAACAATGCTTGGACAACAAGAGGCAGGAAAGGATTGTTAAGGAGAAGCTAGGGAGGAAGTGTGGGATGTATTGTTACATTGACAGGATTTTAATGGATGAGATAGGGGTAATGTCTGATCTTCAATGTCTTAGGTTAGGTTCTCCATAAAAGAAAAATAATGACACATATATATATGTGTATGTTTACATTAATTTATATTGAAAAATTGCTCATACAGTTTTAGAAATTGGCCTGTCCAAGTCTGAGCAGGTCCCAAGTCCAAGGGTCAGAGGTCAGGCTGGATGGAGACATCTCCTGACTTGGCTTAGCTGCAGGTACTGATGAACCCAAGTTCAGCAAGAAGATGATAAGCTGGTGGCTGCAAAGGCAAATTAATTCAATGTCAGCAAGTCAGATAGCAGGTGGCTAATTAGTCCTCAGATTGGCAGGCAACATGGCATGCCAGTTGCTCAAGAACTGGGGGGTCAATGAGCCAGGTGCTGGATCCAGATCCAGCAAAAAGCAAGGAATCTATTTGTATATGATATAGGCCACATTCCCAGGGAAACTTCCTTTCCATAGGCTACATCAAGGCTGTGATCTGAGTAAGGGTATTGTATCACACTCTAATCTTCTTACAAATTGCTTATAGCAGTTCCAGTATGTTATTGGGTTATATTGTGTTAGGTCAAATCATTGGTAATTACTAGATCTTAAATGCCAAATTACTGAAATTCCTTCCACGGTCAAATTGACACAAAACAAAATGATCACAATCTGCTCCTTGTCAACTTGGTACCTATATGCGTTTCCTTAAACCATAAGTAATTCCTTATCGACTTATTTGTACCTAACATGTCAAAATTTAAACACATACAACGCAAGCCTTACTTATCCCATTTACAGATTATATTTTATGTGAACAAAACAAAAATAGTTGATGCATATATAAGGAGGAAAGACTAATATAATTACAGTCCTCATTTCTACAACTTACCATGTGGCCAAAGCTAGTATTTTTTTTCCTTTTATCACCTCCCAGCCTTTATTTCTTTTGCTTTCAGCAAGTACTTCAGCTAGTTGCTCTTTGGCAATGTAAATCAACCTTCGTTCCTGAAGGGTCTAGGTCAGTGGTTCTCAACCTGCGACCCTTTAACACAGTTCCTCATGTTGTGGTGACCCTCCAAACATAAAATTATTTTCATTGCTACTTCATAACTGTAATTTTGCTACTGTTATGAATCGGGTGACCCCTGTGAAAGAGTCGTTCAACCCCCTAAGGAATCTCCTGGATTCCAGACATAATCTTTACCTCCATTATGCAATATCAATCTGATTTCCTCTCAGTAATCAGAATTAATCACAATATTCAATGCACCAAGTCTCTTTGCCTATTGATCCAAAGGCATGAGGAGCCCTAAGTGTCCAAGAGACATTCTTAATTTCAGTTCAATGGAATCAGTGTTTGTCTCTAGGTAGGATAATTCCTCTCTTGGAACTGAGACAGCCAGACCCAGAGAGCATCATGTTACATGGACAGGAGGCAAAAATGTTATGCGTAGGTAACCAGGAGTAATAGTGAGTAGGACCATTTCCATTTCTACACTTTGATTCCTGGACTGGGAATCCTGGCTATTGGGAGAAACAACACCATATATTTGAGGTGGGTGAGCTGTGTGTTCCTTAGGCAAATGGGACAGGACCACCACCTTTCATGACTCAAGGTCATGGAAGCATGCTGACATCTCTACTGCAGGAGTAAATGATGGAGCTGTGGCTTGTCTTCTTTCTGAGATATAGCAACATTTTGCCCTGACAGCATTATCACTTCATTTTCCCAAGCCATGGACTTTCAGATGGCCTTCCCAAGCCTCATCCTCCCCACTGTCTTTGAACAACTTGGTTAATGAATTAATGCTTCTTTATTTGCCTCAAGAATTGTAAACATCCCTTTATGTAATCTTGGCATGAGCATGAGCATGCTGGCTATGTGACCTACAGACTCTATAAGCCTTCTTACAGTAAAGGTCTGTGCCGTGGAGTGTCTTAGTACAGAGATCCCCCATGCCCTTTTTTCTGTCTCTTTTGTATATAAGTTTTTTCCTTGCAGATCGGACTCTCACAAACCCATTCCATTTCTTTTTCTTTTTTTTTAAGGTTTTGAATATGTGTATTTATTGGAAACAAAGCTTACAAAGTTTTGAAAATTTATTCATCTGAAAGGCAAGGGATTAGCAAACAAATGGAATGACTGGAATTTGAACTGTGTATGGTATTTCGTTTGAAGTTCTAGAATTGCATTTTGGAATTATTTAACCTTGATGGAGCTCCCACCCATTCCATTTCTAAAGATAAGAGCCAGTCAATACATTACCTTACATCATTACTCCAATCCAGCAAAGTATTGCCATCTAGCTGATGCTGGAATTGTGTCTTTATATGGCTATTCTATTGTTCTGTTCAGCCAGCTGCTTCAGGATGATGGGGAACCTGGTAAACCAGTAAATTTCAAGAGCATGGATCCATTGCTGCACTTCATTTTCTGTACAGTTAATCTCTTGACCTGAGGTAATGCTGTGTGGGATATCATGTCAGTGGTTAAGGCCATCTGAAAGTCCATGGATGGTAGTCTGGGTAGATGCATTGCATGAAGGGCAGGCAAATCCATATCCATTAAGAACAAAATGCTGCACCTTTATGATGGATATGGTCTTACCCTATCAAGTTGTCACCCACCAGGTTATTGGTTAATCAAACCCAATCAATTTAGATCTGATGACTGCTCATAGTAGATCACATTATGAAAGTGAAAATCGTGTGTTTCACATTATGAAAGTGAGTATATTGGTATATTGTGTTTTACATAATGGGGTCTTCATCAAGTCAGGGTCAGACAATATTATGGACAAAGTTGTGTGTGTGTGTGTGTGTGTGTGTGTGTGTGTGTGTGTGTGTGTCTGCAGCAGTGCCTCTTCTCAACTCTGGCAGGAACCATGTTTCTTTTTGGTCCGTAGCCTCTCTGCAATGTTGCCCCATGTCCTCTGTCCTGCAAGGTAGCAAGTGTTACCTAGCTCTTTTGGTGCTGGTAAATGCTGAAAGGGCACCTCACTCTACAAGCTAGTCTCCTCCTTAGGACACTCAACTTTATTAATTTGATGGACCTAGAAGTTCACCGCTCTGCCTCACAGTCTCATTACTGTTTCTCTGCTCTCTCTCACGGTTTCAACACAGTTCCTCTGTTGCGTCATGTTCTCCGTTGTGTGGCCTCTGCTGCTACTACCTCTTCTTGCTGGGCTCCTTCATGTGCTTCACTGGAGGTTCTTCCTTCTTTGTGGGGATGAGATTCCTTCTCTCTTTGCTTCTAAAATGGCTTTGTTACTCAGTGGGATTTCATACTCCCTATTTGCATGGCCCTACCCAACCATTTGGTGGAAACCACAAATACTTCGCATAGAAAAGCCATGCCAAGCAATTTCACTTCATATAGCAACCAATATTATATAAAAATATATATGTATACATTGTTAAATAGAAAACTAATTACTTCCATAAAGTTTCACCTAAATCACAATGAAACATTTAAATATATATACATATATATATATATAAAATCTACTACTAGAAATAAAGCTTAGCTTCTAAACAGCAGCTATTAAGTTTCAGATTCATAAAAAGAAACTAAATTTTTTTCTCAGTTATTTGAAGCATTATTTGTTGAAAGCTTAGGCATTATTATCTTAGCTATAAAATATTATGTATTAAAAATAAAATATATTTTTTCAAATCCCTAGTATAAGCTTCATAAGCATTATTCTCCTTAAATATTATTCCTTCAAGTTAGGAAAGATGAGTGTATTTTAAAGTGTGTGAATGCCCACCAGAACAGATAGATTTGAGTGATGCTTAAAGTTATTAAAAATTGATCTTTAAGTAGCATACAATCAAGCTTATATACTTGGTATATGCACAATGGCTATAACAATATGATTGGATTATTAAACTGAATGCTGAGCTCAATAGCACTGGCAGTGATCACAGTGGTGTTAGTTGAGGGCGGGAGTCAGTTAGAAAGGTGGAGCAAGAGAGGGTCATGGAGATACATTGACAGGAACAAAGGACCAAACATCAAGTATCAGCATTTCTTCACTCTTGGATGCAATGTGACTGGGACTACCTGTGCAAAGTTTCCCAGAATGACAAAAAGGGAAAGGTATGTAGCATCCTTGAGTTTAACAAAGGATTTCAAAATATTAAAATTTCTTTCAACAAATTCGTGCTTAAAAATGGAAATGTACGTGCTATTAGCCTAAAGATAATGGCAAAACAAAACAAAATCAAAACAAACCAAAAAAACCCACTAAAATAAATTCAAAGGTTTTTTTCATTGTTTTATGGTTTTTTTAATTCTTTTACTTACTTTAGTTGCTCAGGGTCTGAAAAGCGACCCTGATTGTTGATTTTTCCTCTAGGGGAGGACAAAACTAAACAAAAACCTTCTTTTCTAAAGCTATAATGCATAATTCAAGAGATGGATATTATTTTGGCTTCCTTTGACACTCTTGTGCTGCAAAACAATCCCACAGTATTAGCAAATGAATAATTTATTTAATGTAAATATAAATACCTCTTCTGAGACTATTGGAGAACACAATCTTATAAAATAAATCTCCACAAATATCTGTAGTCTATAAACATTTTTGTTTTTTTAATTGACAATATCTCTTCATCCATCACTCTATTAAAGTAAATTATAGCCTTTGTTTTTAAAATGTAGTGCAAGAAGAATAAGGGCTAAGACTTACTGGAGGTTCTGCCACAGGAAAACATGAGATTCTTTCTTTAGCACTTAGTATCTTAGCATATTGAAACGAGCTAAGAGAAAGATGGCATACAGGGACCAGAGTATTACTTCCATTACTTTAAATGCTAGCTTAAAAGTCACAATTTAGTTGTGAGAACTAAATAAACTAGTAGCATTCAATTAAAGAAGTAGTCAATTGATCCACACAAGGTCATAGTCAGAGATATTGTGGCGAGGTACCTTGGAGTAGAGAAGAATGTACCACAGCTGACGGTTGCGTAACCATTGCTCCGCCAGGGCTCCTTATGTAACTGAAATGAATTCTAAAATTTTGAACAATATTTACAATTATTTGGGTCGTGAACTTCAATTCTAAGGGAAACAATTGATATACCTGAACAATCTTTTTTTTTCCTTCTTCTTCTCTAGTTTACCAATCACTTATGTCATTTCACTGCCCGTGGATTGCAGTGAGGAGAGATTCTAGTTTGACAACCTGTTAGAAAGTAACCATCAAGAGGGGAAATTGTTTCCCCTGAACCGCCCCCCACCCCAACCCCCTAATCCAGGATACCTGTACCCTACATCTACAGTGAAGCCGGACTTTGGCTATCACCTTTCAGAGCGAGCATCACCGGCCTACTGAGGCAGTCCTGTCCCTCCCCTTCATGAGGCTGCTTCCCACTACAAACCCTCCTCTTGGGTCCTAGATCAGAGTGGACATGGACTCAATGGCAGTCTGGTTGAGTCTGAATCAACTCCCGGACTTGTTTGGCTTCAGGGTTCTTGGAGAATCCTCCTGGGACCACTGATAGTCACTTGGATTTTGCTAAAATGAATTGGAGCAATGTATTATTTAAAAAGCAGCCCTAAAAAACCCCTGAGCAATTCCAAGTCATTCTAAGAGCACAAATCCATTCCTATTCAATTTGCCATCCCCAATGACAACCAATCACTCTATCCCACATCACTCCTGGAATTATAAAATGACGTTAAATGAACAAACACATTCCAGTAATAAAATACTCTCTACATAAGGACATCCAAATGTGAATAAAATACACTCTCTCAGTTATCAAATCCCAAGAGACAGTTTAAACTTCAATAGCTAAAACTTTTGTGAGTTAAAGCCCCCAAATATGAAAGTTTAAACGCCTTAATATCTGGATGCAAACTATTATCCTTTCCCTAACTACCCCTTGCCATTCCTATTTTCTTCAGCAAAACTTGGCCTGCATGGGACTGGGATTCTGTAAGAAGTATCAGAAAGGGGTACATGTAGTTCATTTATGGGTCACAAACTGCAATGACAACTCTGGTATGTTTCAATAGAACGCATCCCAACTAATTGACAAGGGATACACGTCTGTTAAGCTCCATCCCAGTATTGCCAAACAGAGGAAATAAGTCAATAAATGTCTTGATAACAAAGCTCCTATTCCAAGTAAAATTACATTCCCCGAAGCCTGTATTTAGCAAAGGTAACTGGAAATCTTCACGGTTTCATCTAGGCAGGATAACAGGTCAAGTCCTAAAGGTCTGAAACCCAAACTGGGGTATGTGAACATAAAAGGAGAGACCACGTGCTCCTTGTAGGAAGTGGCCAGGTTTCAAGTACCAGAGTGAAGAGGTGAAGTTGACCTCCAGCCGGCACAGTGGCCAACCGCCCAGCCACCTTCTGGGGAATCCAAGGTCTACACAAGCATGCCCATCCATGGTCAACCATTGCAACGACGCGCTGTGGCTTTGAGGAACCTTGCAAAATATTTCCTTGGCTAATCTCATGTGGAGCAGGAGCATGCTGGGTAGCCGATGAAATGAAAGAACCAATGATGCGGCTGACCATTTCTTCAGGTTGTCAGCGCGGATATAGATGGTGAAGAGCAACTGACGGCAAGGGTCTACTTCACACCACGAGAACAAAATGTGATTCGGTAACGGTTGGAAAAGCACAAGCTGACCATTAGTTCAAAACAACTCCCACATACGTGGCTTCTATGAGATCAATGACCTGAAGGAGCAGGCGAAAGACATTGAAGAATGAGGTGCCTTGAAACCACTTGTAGAAAAAGGAAGTTCTCCCTGCTTCTGCCCAGCCCTTACCCGCGTTGGGTGTCACCCAGTGACTGCGGCCCTGTGGTCAGGATGCCGAGCCTGTGCTGAAGGACATACCAAAGCAGCACGTGCATGTCGAAGTTCACCAGCACCTCTCTAGTTGATTCCCCTTGTTTTCTTTCTTTGCTTCTTTCTATGAGAGAGTTTGTTGCCTGCCCTCAAAAATGAAAGAAAAATACATAAATAAGAAGCAAAGCAAAACAAGAATGGAGAAAAATTTCCCCCAGTTAATGTTGTCCTTATAAATATACCTTGTCTGTGAAGAAAGGGGGCAGGATGAACTTTCCTTTGTTAGGCAACACATGTTTTCCTTTTTTCCTTTTACTCCTTTATTTCCCACTTCCTGTTGTAGCAGTTTTTGAACTCTGGTACTTGAACAAATGTAAACACTAATGGTCTCCCCCGCCCCCTTTTCTTGTTCTCTTTTCTGCATTCTGCTTTTCTTCTCATTTCAGTTTCTCTCATGACTACGTATGATGCAATTACTTAGGTCTAAAGCTTTCATTTTATCTCCAGATTTTGATTTACCAGCAAATAAGCTTATCAAATTATACAACCTCCCTTTTGCTTTTGAAGACTGTGAATATTGAAATGGCACATAGAAGGGCTCTTAGCCGCATTTACAGTATGGTCACTCAAACAGTGATCTCCTTACCAGCCACATTGTTAGAGATGCAAATAATTGGGTCCCATCCAGCTACCTTAGGAATGAAGCTTAAGAAGTGTATGTCAAAGGTGCTAAAACTAATCCTAATCTTCATATTCAACTGAGTACTTGATTCCTGATAAATGTTAGGTGGTCTGTGTGTTGCTGTGGTGCTGGAAGCTATGTCAGTGGTATTTCAAACACCAGCAGGGTCCTCCAATTAAACAGGTTTGAGCAGAACTTCCTAGCTAAGAATGGACTGTGGAAAAGGAATTGATTGTCCACTTCAGAAGTAACTGCTTGAAACTTTATTATGCAGTGTGTAGAAGTATTTTCCATTACTGATGGCCTAATGAATGGAGGCAGAACATCGTCAGAGACAGTGCTAAGATTGAGCCCCTTTGGTCAGAATGCACTCAGAATATGATGGAGGAAGAGTTGCTTTCTCAAAGTAATGTTGACCATGGTAATGTGAGCAGAATAATGATTGTGGGAGTGGAGCCTTCAGGGTCTTCATTTGGTGATGAAGCATAATTCAAGGCAAAAAGAAACAGCTGCAAAAACCTAGCATCAGAACTTGGAAAGTGTGAAGTATGAATCTAGGAATACTGAAAGTAGTCAAAATGAAATGGAATGTATAAAAGTTGATATCCTAGTAATTAGTGAGCTATATGGACTGGTACTAGCCATTTTAAATCAGA
Source organism: Echinops telfairi (assembly GCF_000313985.2). Lineage (NCBI taxonomy): Eukaryota > Metazoa > Chordata > Mammalia > Afrosoricida > Tenrecidae > Echinops > Echinops telfairi. Next base: position 24,946,861 of record NW_022111379.1, read on the forward strand.
CTATGAAATAGTTTATTTTTGCAGGAATGACAAAATCAAGAGGAATGTCATTGCATTCATTGTTGAAAAGAGCATTTTAAGATCTATCTTGAAGTGCAATGCTGTCTGTAATGGGATTATATCTATGCACCTTCAAGAAAATCCATACAACACAACTATGAATCACATATGTGCACCAAATACAAATGCTAGTGATAAAGAAATTGAAGAATCCTATCACTAACTTCAGTCAGAAGTTGAACAAACTTCCAGTTGAGATGCATTGATAATTATTGGTGATTGAAATGTAAAAGTTAGAAACAAGAAGGAACAGTAATTGGGAAATATGGCCTTGGAAATAGAAATGAAACTGGAGACCACTTAATAGAATGTTTAAAGTCCAAAGACTTGTTTATAATATTTCTACACTCTGCATTTATAAAAACACTCTGTTTTAACAATAAAAAAGGTAAATGTACACATGGACTTCTCCAGATGGAATACACTGAAATCAAATTGACTACATCTTGGGAAGAGAAGATGAAAACGTTCAATATCAGCAGCTTGAACCAGGCCAGGGACTGATTGTGTAACACACCATCATTTTCTCATATTCTCAGGTTGAAGCTGAAGAAAACATTAAAAAGTCTGCAGGAGCCAAAATACAATCTTGTGCCTATCCGACTAGAATTTCAAGAACATCTCAAGAACAGATTTGACCCATTGAACACTGATGAGCTGTGGCTGGTTATCAAGAACATCATTCATGAAGAAAGTAAAAGGTCATTAAGAAGACAAGAAAGAATGAAAATATAGAAGTGGATGTCAAAAAAGAATGAAACTTGTTCTTGATTGTAGAGTAGCTAAGGCAAATGGAAGAAATGAAGTCTAATAACTGAACAGAAGATTTCAACAGGCAGCTTAGGAACACAAAGTAAAATACTATAATGATATGTGAAAAGACTTAGTTAGAAAACCCAAAAGGAAGGTCATTCTCAAGAAAAAATCTAAGCCTCAAGTGACAATATTGAAAGATTCTCTAGCGAAAATATTTAATGATTCGGGGAGCATCAAAAGAAGAAGCAAGGAATACACAGAGTCACTGTAACAAAAAGAGCTAGTCAATATTCCACCATTTCAGGAGGTAGCATATGAACAAAGAACCAATGGTGCTCAGAGAAAGAATTTCAAGCTACACTGAAAACATTAGACAAAAACAAGGCTCTAGAAATTGATGGAATACCAATTGAAATGTTTCAATAAGCTGATGAAGAATTGGAAGCGCCTACTAATCAATGCCATGAAATTGGGCAAGTAGCTACTTGGCCAACTGACTGGAAGATAGCCATATGTGTACCCATTCCAAAGAATGGTGACCGAACAGATTGTTCAAACTATAGAACAGTACTATTTCTATCACATACAAGTAAAATTCTGCTGAAGAACATTCAACCACAGTTGCAACAGTACATTCATAGGAAGATGCCAGAGGTTGAGGCCAGATTCAGAAGAGAACATGGAACAAGGGATATTAATGATATCAGGTGGATCTTGGCTTAAAACAGAGAATACCAGAAAGCTGTGTACTTGTGTTTTATTGATTATGCTAAGGCATTTGACTGTGTGTCTGAACAAACTGGATATTCTTGAGAAAATGGGAATTACAGAACACTTCATTGTGATCATGTGGAACTTGTACACGAATCAAGAGGTAATTGTGCAAATAAAACAAAGGAATACTGAATGTTTTAAAATTAGGAAATGTTCTCACCCTGCTTATTCAATCTGTATGCTGAACAATTCATCAGAGAAGCTGGATTAATTATAAGAAGAAGAATGTGGCACCAGGATTAGAGAAAGATTCATAAGCAATCTTTAATAAGCATATGACAAAACCCTGCTTGCTAAAAATGAGGAGGACTTGAAGCACTTGCTGATGAAGATCAAGGATTGCAGTCGTCAGTATGGATTACAACTCAATGTAAAGAAGACCAAATTTCTCACAACTGGATCGATAGGTAACATCATGGTAAATGGAGAAAGATTGAAGTTGTCAAGGATTTTATCTTGCTTAAATCCACAATCAGTGGTCATGAAATTAACAGTCAAGGGTTCTTTGCAGCCTGGCCCACCAAGCCATGAGGACGATTTTCCCACTTGGAGCAGCCAATGCACAGAGAGGATCATAGGGCAGGCCCCACCATGAGACAGGATGTCCACTCACTGACCCACAGCACTATGGGAGACAACAGTGGAGACAGAGTATGGGAACTGCACCCAGTCTGACCACGCCCCACCCACTGGGTTAAAGCACGAAGGGAGTGCAATAGAGCAGCAAGGGGAGCAAAGCAATGAAGTCCCTAAGGAATCTCCAAAATAGACTTTGGATGCAGGACTTGGCACCATATCACACTCGATGGAAAAACATTCATAAAAGTCAACAGACAGATCTGGAACTATTTATAGTCTTTTCAATTTTATTTTTTATGTTTATCTATGTGAGATAGGCAGGATAAACAATCCGGAGGAGAAAATAATTGGAACAAGGCTTTGGGGGAGACATAGGAGAGGGGGAGGTCTGGGAAAGGAAGGAGAGAGAGCTAACAAAGCCAAGGACAAGGGAACAATAAATGATCTAAAATTGATGGCTTGGAAAGCAATGAATGCCTGGTGGGGTATGATCAAGTACAATATACCCGAGAGGAATTACTTACTGAAAGCTGCATGAAGGTTGAACATGATAGTGGGACAAGATGAAAGTAAAAGGAAATAGAGAAAAGAAATAGGAGGCAAAGGACATTTAAAGAGGCATAAATACAGGCATGTACATATGTAAATATATTTATATATAATGACAGGGACATAGATCTATGTACGCATATTTATGCTAAGTATTAATGTAGCAGTTGGGCATTGGGCCTCTAATCAAGTACTCCCTCAACACAAGAACACTATGTTTTAATAACCTGGCATTCTATGATGCTTACCTTTCCAACATGATCTCTGAAGAAAAATGGGTGCATAAGCAAATGTGAAGAAAGCTGATGATGCCCAGCTATTAAAAGGTATATCATACCCCCCATTCTACCTTACAAATCCAGCTGGACCGGAGGATGTACCCTGGTACAGATAGGAATTGGAAACACAGGGAATCCAGGACAGATGAACCCCTCATGACCAGTGGTGAGATTTGCGATATCAGAAGGGTGGAGGGAAGGTGAGGGAGAAAGGGGGAACCCATTACAAGGATCTACATATAACCTCTTCCCTGGGGGATGGACAGCAGAGAAGTGGGTGAAGGGAGACGTTGGACGGTGTAAGATATGACAAATTAATAATAATTTATAAATTATCAAGGGTTCATGGGGAAAAGGAGAGCAGGGAGGGAGGGGAAAATGAGGAGCTGATACCAAGGGCTCAAGTAGAAGGCAAATGTACAAAAGTGCTTGACACAATGGATGCATGTGTGGATTGTGATAAGAGTTGTACGAGCCCCCAAT
>NW_022111379.1:24951785-24965657 GCF_000313985.2 Echinops telfairi
GTGTGTGTGTGTGTGTGTGTGTGTTCAAACTCACTGTCATCCAGTGGATGCTGACTCTTAAGGACAGGGAGAACTGCTTCTATGAATTTCAGAGACTGTAACTGTTTATGAGAGTAGAAATATCCACTTTTTCTCTTGCCGAGTGCTTGGTGATCTCAAACTGCTGGCCTTGTGGCTCACAGCCCCACAAGTAACCACTACACTACCAGGCTCCCAAAGTGTCGGATAGCATATGAAAATTGCTCATTTCATTGCTGATTTCTACTCTCTCTGCCCATTCTTAGGCAGCTTTCTTTCTCACATGCACACATAGTACTCAGTTGAATTCTGAAGGATGCTCTTCTGCATGAGTTTGGAGAATTCTCTGTGTAAGCTCCGTTCTCTCTGGTATCGTCCTGCAAAGTGTAAATGCCTCTACAACCCTAAATCACAATCTCTTGTTTCATCCATTCGTCAACATCCTGGGTATCTGATTAGGTTTTCCCTCTCTGCCTGGAAACAATTCTGGGTGCTACGTCGTAGTGTGTGTGGCTTGCCTTGATTTTCCCTTTCACTTATGCATGTTTCTGTTGATAAAGAGGCTTTAAATTATTCTGCATAATGTGCTCAGTTTTATGAATATTTCAGGCAAAAGTTGTCTCACCTCTGTTATTCGGTAATATGAGGTGTCTTATAATATTGTATGAAATGTTGTACAACATGAATACTTCATTGTTAGAGATCTGGATATCGTGATTGAATTTTCATTTGTTTAATTTTGTTTTGTAGGAGGTAGCTAATTTATCAACATCTTAGCATGATTCTAGTGAAGCTTGATATTAAATCTTCTTAAGTTAGGTACAGAGTGTCAAAAGTATCTCATATTCTGGAGCCAAAGTAGCCATAAGAATAAGGCATGATCTTTCTGGTGTATCAGATGCATGACTGAGGTGAATTCATCTACTCTGGCTGGCAAGACAGTCAAAGTTGTCCATTATTATATTACCTCCAGAAATCAGTACCTACTTCCCACAATTTTTAATCTGCCAAGTGTGTAGAGTATGAGCCAGCACAGAATGTAGCTAAGCACTCAATGCAGCTTTAATGCAAATATTGAGATACTGAGTCTCCAGAGCACACTTTCTTATTCTGAAATGCCCTAACTTGTAAGTTTCAGTCAAGTCAGTTTATTGTTCAGGAAGTTGTATATTCCTGTTCTGCATGTTAAAAAGGACTGACAGACAGACAGTCAGAGCTCATTTCATGTGCGTCATTTCTCTCACGTTTCACAGCTTTGGTACATATATTTCCTAAAGCTTGAGAGCATGTATTTCATATATATATGGATATATAACTATAAAGTTCTTTATTGAGGGAGTGCAAACCCATAACTTTTACTCATTTACACCTAGAACAAGAAATCCACCCACCAATGTAAAACTAAGCTTTATACTTTAAATGTATAAATAAAGCTACATCAATAACTTCATGAAAAATGGAATTAAAAGGGAATAAAAATTTTCATGAATTTTTGAGGATTATACACACACGGGGGCTTCAAAAATTCATAGAAATTTTCTTTGTATTAATTTTATCTTTCTGCAAATATTTTGGAGCCCCCATACATATGTATATAGTCTTTATATATATTTAAATATACTTTATGTGCATATGTGATAAATACTTTCCTAGAATAGGTGTGAGAAAAGAAAATCTAAGTTTATTACTTGTCTTCAGGATATACATATATGAAACAAAACAGTTTAATATTTTAGAAATCTAATTTGAAGTCAGAACACTCATTTCTAATCTTTTATTGTTCAGTCCTGGTCAGAGAAAATACCTGGGTTTAAGTTATAGATCATATTTTTACTGAGAACAATTTTTTATTAAAAAGTAATTGTTTTTCATTTTCTTTCATGGAAACAATTGAGTTATAAACATAGACAAATAATGAATTATCTCTGAACAAGATTTGACTCATAAGGATGATGGTCTCTTCTAATAAATATGTTTGTTACTTCTATATGATTTTCAGTTCAAGCCAAAATTACTAATTGCCAAAAACTTCATGTAGTGTTTTCATAATAATACAAGGTGAAGGAATATTTATGGAATATGTGGAATGTCACTTCTACTTGAGCACCTGTAATAATGAGCATTTAAAAGTAGATTGACACTGAAGGGCTCAGAAAAGATTGCAGAGCCAATTCCGTGTATTCTATACACAAGGAAGCACTGGTCAGACCTGCATTGAAAGGAAACAATCCCCAAATTTATCAAAATGCCTCGACTCCATCGAAAGTCTAGAATTGTGAAAACGTGTCCAGTTCATTTTTCTATCTTAAATATCATCCTCTTATTCACCACAAAGGAAAGGTAAATCATGGGGAAATGGAAAATAAAAGTACAGTGAACTGTTAAGGAAATCCCAACCACCAAGCAGTTGGGTTTGAACTGCCTACCTTTTGATTAGATCAGTGCTTATCTACTGTGCTACTAGGGCTTCTTTATGATAAGGTATGAACCTAAATACCCTTTCTCTCTCTCTCTCTCTCTCTCTCTCTCTCTCTCTCTCTGTTCAATGGGATTTAGGGCTTTCTTATTTTACAGGCGATAACCAAGGGCTGAAATAACAGAACACCTTACATACATCTCTGAGCATTTCATATTTTACCCAAGCAGAAATGACTTCTTTCAGGGCATCATCTTTTTGGCCCTCTATTGTTTACTAATACAAATTTCCCCTTCGTCTTTTCAGGTAAGACTTGGTGACAAGTGGATCTGGGCACACAGCCAAGTCTAGCAATCAGATTTAACACATGTACACTTATTTCATAGTTATTTGATGTGGTTTCTCATATTTCTTTGAATGAAGAATTCTGATCATTCAGTGCATTTGCGAGGAGCTACCAGTTAACCTTGGAGAAGGAATTCCACTTTCACAAGCTCCTTTGGTTCCATTTTGTAAACCTATTATTATATTTGGAAGTATAAAATTCTGATCTCAGAATTATACATTTGCTTAAATAAATACCCACACAAATTTTCATTCATACCAAATAACTTGTTTATATATCTTTATTTCCTCATCTCGATATGATAAAAAAATCATTTAGGGATTCACATGGAAATGAGCAAAGAAGAGCTATTTGGAGATGTCTAAGAAAATCGTGACTTTGGACATTTTACTTCTTTTTCTTTGACATTCTCTACCCTTCCCATTCATGCTAAATCAAGATCATGAAGCTGATCATTTTAAGTTGGTGTTAAGTCCCAAGATCATGTGATTCAAACACGGTCTCTAAGAACAATTATTTTTGATTCTTCCTTTTCTCTGAAATTCAAGCATAGCATTTTAGGAAATCAAATCTTGGAACTTCAAGATTTTAATCAATTACTTGTATGTACATGCCTCAGTAGCCAACCACCACTGTTCTGCCTTTACTACATTTCGTAATGGCGTGCTTCTCACCAAAGACCTAGGCCACATGTCCCGTGACTAGGAACACACAGCATAAAATCGGGCATTTAAATTTTAAATGTGTACCATATTTGAGTGTAATTGGCATTATAAAGTTCAGTAATGCCCATAAAAAATACATGATCTGGACAGACTCAATAATAAAAATAACTGGTTAACTTTCAAATAAAATGAATCACCTGCTTAATAACACATATCTTGGTAAGAGTGAGCTCATGTGACCTAGGAGAGCCTAGAACTTCTTGGGTTAATTATAGCAACATGGTGATGGCCTTTTCCAGGTACTTTCTAAACTCACCGGGCCACTGAGCAGCAATCGTTCATCCACAACTGAGTGCAACAGACGTCATCAAATCCTTTCTCATTTTCTGGGGACCAATCTATCTTCAAAAGAACCAATTGCCAAAATACGCGCTTGAGGTGGGTTAATAAGAGCAGAGGAATTCTTAATTCTGAATATTCCTAAATTGGAAATGGAAAAGTCCCTCCCTAGAACTCATCTGGCTGCAGTTTACCCTCCAGAGCGTTGGTGCTAAAGAAACTGCATTGATGACAGGAGCCTAAGCAGAAGGTGTAGGTAGTGAGGCAGCAGGGTTGGTGTTGGTGTTGGGGAGGTTTGTGAGGTGGGTGCTGCCGAGGTATCCAAAGTATAATTTTTAAAGACCTCAATATCCCTGGTACCTTCTTCACAAGTATCTTTGTCATATAGCAGTCCTCCCTGCTCTCAAACTCAACCTCGGCTTTATCCGTTTCAACCTCTGCAATGAGTTCGCCCTCAGGGACCTTTTCTCCCCCCCACCCCCCCTTTTCCCCAGAGGGGCATGGTGCCTTGTTGGGGAAAGAGAATACGTAAATGGAACCTTCAGGTCAGAAGGAAGACTAACAGCCGGGGCAGGGCGCCCCTAAAGCTGAAGCAGGAAGCAGTTCCGTGATGGGGAACAAGAACAGGGGCTCCAACAAGAGTGCCTGCACCCCTCTATACCCCGTGATCCTGTTGTTGCAAGGAGTTGGGCCAGATAGCGAGGTCGCATGCAGATCTCCAGTTCCCTCTCTTAGCGACATGCAATCCCGCCCTTGGGACTGCACTCCCAGACCCGGAGCACAGGTGTGCCACGTATTGCCGCCCACTGCATACCCCACACTCCAAACACAAATATATCTCTATCTCTCTATCTATATATGATTTGGATCTCTTGACTTTAAATGGTATTGAAATGAAGAAAGTCTAAGTCATGAGGCAGCCAAAAAATTTTTTGAGTGGAGATAGAAAAACAGAAATGTAAGAAAACCTAACTGAATAGACCCCACTCTAAGTTGAGACTGTAGATTGTTTAGAAGATTAGTCATTTGTTCCATTTAAAATTTTGTTAACGTTTCTATCAGTTAATTGCTATATTTTAAGAACAAATAAATGTGCTTTTGCAAATGTAGATAGAGGTGTAGAGAAAAGATTGCTAGAGTGTAAATCAAAGCAACTATGGTTATCACTAGGTACTGTGATTAAGTATGACTGATTTTCTTGTTTAAATCATTGTGTTTTATGAAATATTTTTAGTAAAGAAGTCTTATTTTTTCCTAAGGAAACAATATTATTTTAAAATCATTGACAGTATAATCCGTGAATTTCACTGACCTGTGAGAGCAGGTAAGATGGTACAGATTGGCAAATTGTCCTGTACAAATGCGTCACTTTTATAGTTCTTAGTTCAATGTCATCTGGAGCAACATCCATCATGTTTTTGCTGTATATCACATAATAATTTGTTTTCTTTTCCCCCTCTAACATTGTACTTGGCAGTAATTTAATGTCAGCATATGACAAGTACAGAATGATTGAAGGGAGAATATGAATCTTATGTCCAAGCTCAATCTCGCTGGGTGTTTATGACCAAGGGCTTGACATCTTACACACCCCTTTAAAAAATTGTCATGTGGTCAATTCCTGGTGACCCTGTGTGTGTCAGAGTAAAACTGTGCTCCACAGGATTTTCAGGGCTGACTTTTCCGGAGTACATTGTCTTTCTGTGTAGAATGGATGCCTCTGGGTAGATTCCAGCCTTCTTTCACTTAGCAGCTGAGTGTGTTAACTATTTGTTCAGCCACGGGATCCTTTGTACCCTTAAAATAGCCAAATCAGAATATCAACATACTAATGTTTGATTTTTATTCTGTTCTTTAGAGCTTCGCTCAATAGCTCAGTCTACTACAACTAATGATTGCATAAAAGTATCAGTAATGTGTGGCGCCTACAAAAGGAGCTAATGATTTTCTGGAAATATTCTAGGATTGATGATAGACTTATGGATAGCAATACAAGACTTTTGCTTCTATGAAGTTTTCAAGTAAATCATCATAAATACTATGAATAGAATAAAACACAATAATGTGCTACAAAGTGACATTTGGAAAAGAATTTTATGTTTTAGATTGGGTAATTAGAAAAAGTCTTAGTGATGATATTTACTCCTTTAATGGCACTTTTATGAGCCTTTCATGAACACATACCACCCAGTATGTTTTCAGCTTCCTGAGTTTCTTCATAAACCACTATCCCGGTTGAAGTACACGCTAACACCTGGTAAGTATCATTATAACAACATGGATATGAAGAAATAGGCCTCACCCACCAATCTTACCCCTGGAATCCACATGAACATGTATGCCCCACATAATTGCATTAAAATCCTTATTACCTGAAACTTAGTTTCTTTGATTCCAGTATGTCTTCCATCATGGAAAACACATGGTATCATCAGAAAACACAAAGTAGAAATTAATTTGGTCATGAAAGGATGAAGATAAGTGATAACAAGTTGCCAAGCAAGGGGAGATCAAGGAGAGAACATTCTGGAGAAAAGAACATTTGAATAGGTAAGCACTAAGGTGGGAAAGGTTACTGTGTGTCAAGAAATGGAAAGGTGGCTGGTGCATAATGAGTGAGGAACTGCAGTGCAGGGTTGAAACTTCATGGGGTGTATTAAAGGAGAGTGTTTTATGCCCCTTGCTCTTGTAAAGATTTACAGTCTCAGACATCAATATACAGGTACACTATGCATTAGAATTCACTCATTGGTTGCTGGGTTTATCTGACTTCTAGCATTATTAAATTATAAGAATTGGCAATCAGGAAAAGTCTTAGCGGCCATATTTAATCCTTTGGTGGACTTTCAATTATAAGAACCAAAATGGGTTATAAAAGAATCAGCACAAAGCTAGTGGCTCGGAGGCACAGGTCAACTATCTCTCTCCTTTCCAGTTTCCTCATTTGTATGACACTAGCTGTTCCATGGCGATCTCTTTCTACTGGGTTTGATACTTGGCTACAATGATCAAATTCAAAAAACTCACAAAGATCACCATAGCTACCATAACAACTTTAATGGAATAGTAGAGTATATAAATGAGGAAACTCACAGGACAAGGTCAGGGAGTGATTTTAACCCTCCTCAGAATAATAGTCACACTTGCCATTCAGGAAACTTTCAACTGGAAACTTTCAGAGCGGATTGGACCACTGTCTGACACTTAACTGCCAACAGGACCTCTATGGGACTCACCACTGCTTCGGGAACTTTCTGGGTCAGTGGGTAATTAAGCACTTGGCTACTAATTGAAAGGGCAGCAACTGAAGTGCTCCAGCAGTATAAGATGTGATGTTTGTTTCCACAAATTCACAACCAAGGAAACCCTATAAGGACAGTTCTAATCTGTCCTATAGCTTGGCTATTAGTTGGAATCAACTTGTTGACAATGAGGTTGTTGTTGTTGTTATAACCTTCAAAATCAATCAACCCTGCTGATGTGTCTCTTCTAATTGATTATAGTACAATGGGTCCCATTAGGTGGCCCTATGCCCTTCATTCTAGGAGAAATAATTTAGGGGACTTCCCAAGATGTTTTTCTCCCCTGACAATTTATTACCTTTTCCTTAATTGACAAGGCCTGACTTGTTTTGTATTTCCTAGGTGACTAACAATTGGTTGGAATCTAGTTTGTCTATAGAGTAACCTGCCTTGTAATGTAAAAAATAATTTAAAAAGGAACAAGAATTATGGTATGTAGGAAGGGCAGAAATAGAGTTTCAGTATCTTCTTTCACATTGGCAAGTCTCTATTAGGACGTAGAAGCCCTGTGCTGGAAACCCTCCATGGCCAAGGTCAAAGAGTTAGGACAATCTTCGAACTGAGAGAGTGGCCATGCTGCTGGCACTGTGAGAGTCCTGGTGAGTGAAGTAGAACTGAGAAGAAGAGCAGAGCCAAGGGAGTAGGTATCTGAGTCGAATTGTCTCAGAGGTGCCATTTAAGAGTTGAACCAATCAGCAAGAGGAAAAAGAGTGGAGTCTTGATGAGGCTGCAAGTTGAGAGCCAGTCATCAATGATGCCAAACCAAAATCAAATGCATTGCTTGCTTAAAAATTCCAGATCGGAGTGCTTCTATAGAATAGAGTATAACGCCCCATCTGGCTTTCTCCCTCAGAGCTGCTGATGGGTTTGGGCAGCTGCCCTTTCAGTTGGTAGCCAAGCGCTTAATTACCCACTACCCCAGAAAGTTCCTGAAGCCATGGTCTGACCACTAGAAGTCCTGATTGACAGGTAAGTGTCAGACAGTGGTCCAAGCCGCTCTGACAGTTTCCAGTTGAAAGTGTCCTGAATGGCAAACATGACCATTAGTTCTGAGAAGGGTTAAAATCACTCCCTGACCTTGTCCTGTGAGTTTCCTCATTTATATATTCTATTATTACATTAATGTTGTTATGGTAGACAGAGTGATTTTTGTGAATTTGATCATTGTAGCCAATTATCAAACCCAGTAGAAAGAGATCGCCATGGAACAGCTAGTGTCTAAAAAATGAGGAAACTTGAAAGGAGAGGTATAGTTGACCTCGGCCTCTGAGCCGGTAGTAGGAAATAACACATTGGGAGTTTCAAAGTAGGAGTGAAATTTCAGCTAAAGTTTTGGCACTTAGAGGAAGATAATATTCATAAATGCAATGTAAATCATTTAGAAACACACACAGAGAGAAATACATTGTCTCAAGGGGGAAAGGAAGGCATCTATTCCCCAAAGGTTTGACCTAGGCTTGATCTATAGTAAAGAGAAGCACAAACCCTCCTGTGTTTAGGCCTGACAAAGAAAGGGCATGTAAGGTGATGTAGAAAAATATGGATTCTACCAATAAACCAATCAAAGGTTTATTTTCATATCATTTCCAGTCTCAATTTCTTTTTCCCAGACAACAGTCCTCTAACCTAAACTGAATCAACATCTGCTGTTTCTGTAAACATCTCTTTGTTGAATCAATAGTTCTTCCTGGTGACTTTTAAAATATGAGAAAGTTTCTTATTTAAAAAATGTATTTTGGACCAAAATATCTACAGTTGTTTTGCCTATATTAACAGATAGTCCTGACAAATACACTCTTCAAGACTGTGAAAACCCTTCAGTGTAACATGTGATCTGCGCATAACTGAAATTTATTAAAATCATCAACATCAAATATTAATCATGAATACACTATCCACAGGGCTTCTGTATTAGGCAGTGAAGATAAATAGTTATGAGACCTGCTTTCTGCTCCTAAAGGTCTGACAACCTCTTAGGGGTGACAAGATCCATATATAAAATGATAAGTAAAAATACAAGGCAATATGCCAAGAAAGTGTTTGAGACAATCATGTCACAGAGTTTCAGAGAAAGAAAAAAACCCTTGGAAGAGAGAACATTTATTTCAGAATCTATGTTGCTTGAGTTTAGCATGTCTGTCCTGTGCAATGGAGAGAAGTAAACAGGTAATTCTAATCAAGGAGGATAGAAGAATGGGAGAAAAGGCACGTTATCAAAATCTCAATGACTTATATGTGGGGCAATAAGAAGCCCATCTGGATTCAATCAGATGTTCTGTATAAAAAGTAGGAGGAGGTCAGATTTAAGCTTGACTATACAAGGCCTTTGGAGGTGAATAGGGTAATTCTTAGTCTTAGATAAAAGGAGAGAATTGTGACTAAAGGAACACTAGTGTTAAAAGTTAATTTAGGAAGAAAAAACCTAACATGATGCATAAGTGAGAGGCAATTGTTAAAATTATAGGTCTCTGCTCACATAATGATCCATACCATTATATATAAATCTATATTTATATCAACATCCATTAAATTATAACCTTTTGGTCCCAAATTTGACCAAAATTTGAGGCTGTTTTATTTTTATGAAGTAGTATTATGACATTAAAAAGAATTAAGCAAAAATAGTGGCCCGAACATGTGAAAATATTGTGTAATATTATAGCAGTTGAAAACTATAAAAACAACTTCGGCTTAAGCTGTCTGCTTTCCTGAATAAACAAACACTCTTGTGGTGAATGCATTTCAATGAACACATGCCTTCTGGAAATAAACAGAAAAATCACATCCTTATTAGCCAGTTTCAGTTGTTGACCTACACACTCTATCCCCTGATTTATCCTCTCCAGTTACTTGGATCTGTATATGTTTTAGTACTGAAAACAAAAACAGAAATCCTATCATCTCTGCTTGTTTAGCTCTAGAAAGGACACGGCTCGACTCAAAGAAATGAACTGAGTAGAAAAAAGCTAATCATCAAGAGTGGTTGAAAACTCATCCAGAGGATAATGGATTTTATGAATAAACTGACAGGCAATGAAAATAAACTATTTCAAATGTCACTGAATGTGCTTGTGCATCCAAATTGGGGGAGGCATATTTCATTCTTAAATGTGGCTCACTCGTGGTTAATAACATGTATATGCAAAACTTAAGAACAGTAAATTTACTAGCAGAAATACTAAAATAAGTATATCATTTGCAATTCAAAACAAAAATATTTGTAGTATATGTTTGAAATTGAGATATAGATTTTTAAATAGTAATGTCATACTATGTGTATATCAGATTTTGGCTATGCATGGAACTTTCATAGAAGTAATAAAAGCATCAAAAATATATGAATTAGATGGCAAAAGTATCATTAGCACACTTCTTGTGGAAAATATAGGGGTACATCGTGGCAGGCATATTCAGGATGTTCTCTTCCTAACTATAATTATTTACATTTACTCACTAAGGACCAAATGCCCTCGACATTTGATTCTATTTCTAAAATATCAGATTCAGCCTCAATAGCCAGGATCATGTATATTAATATATGTAGATGTTATTACATTAATATGAATTATTTTCAATCTGGAGAAAATGAATGGACAAGGTATTGACCTCTCTTTGGCCAGCATTATCAACACACAGTGAGAAGATAAGTTTAAGGTAGCAACAAGAGGACATGTGCAAGTAAGAGGAAATAGACCCAACCTATCCATGGTTCACATCAATTGCAAAACACAGTCACCCACTTGTTGTCAATTCTTTCTGACCAAGAGGCAGCCTTTCCAGCTGCATGGTTTAAATGATAAGGGGGATGCTGCATGGTTTAAATGATAAGTCTGCATCAAGGTTGTATCCTTTCAGCATACTTATTCATTGTTCAAGCTGAGCAAATAATTCAAGAATCTGAATGTGATGGTAGGGATTATGTTAACCACACACTCTTGTTTAAGCGTAAGTGCGGAGCTCAACCAATTAATTTCATCAGTCAGATGATACCTCTATGGTTACATAAGCCTTATTGCACAAGATGGAGAGACCTAGCAGTGCCAGCTCCTATTTGGACTTCACATTGTGTCAGACCCGGATTTTGCATCTAGTTTCTCAATCTCCTTTTGGGCTTCCTGCCAATCACAAGAGCTGTCAGGGGACTGCTTATTGTGGATTCATTGGACAGACTTTGGTGCATCTACCAGCCCGTGCACCCTGCTATTTCTGCTTCATCATCCCGCGTGCTGTTCATCAGCTTCCATGAGTCAGGAGAAGCCTGACTTGCACTGGACTTTACAAGTCAATAGAAAGAAAACAAAAGTACTTGCAAGTTGGCAAAGAAGCAACATCATTATACATGGAGAAGATATTGAAGTTATCGAGGATTTCACTTTATTGGATCAACAATCAATGCTCGTGGAAGCAGAAATTTAACAATGAGTTAAATTTCTTGATGTTTCTGATATTTCTGCAAAATATCTTTCTAAATTGTTAATTAAACAAAGATGTCAATTCTAAGACTAAGTTGTACTTGATGCAAGCCATTGTATTTTCAACTGCCTCACATGCATGTGAAATCTGGACAATGATTAAAGAAATAGTAGAGGAATTGATGCATTTGAGACATCCTGTTTTCTGATACTACTGAAATTACCCTGGACTGTCCTGCTTGCAAACCCGGTGTGTAGTCAGTCCTTGGGTTGCTCACTACAAGGTCAGCGATTCCGACACAAGATCTGCTCTACTGGAGAAAGTTGAGGCTGGTTGTCTCATATAGTTTTACATCTTGGAAACAGGAAAGGATCTTTGGGACAGGATTAATTCAGTGAGAGAAAGTTTCTACCTACGGAGTAGAAGCTGTGTTTCATCTTTTTTTTTTTAGCAAAACAATGTTGGCAAATCATTTGTAGCCTATACATTTTGGCTAGTAAGCATAATTACAACATCAGAGTTGAAATTGTTACTGTTCTTTTTCAGTTTTATGACCTTGAACAGATTCTTTATCTTCCCTGTGCCTTAGTTTTCTTACTTGCAAATTGGAGATTACGTTAATAATAGTTGCTTCATAGATTATATTGGGGTTTAAATGTATTAATCAGTGTGACATATGAGGACAACATCTACAGCAGAATTTGCGTGCATTACCTATCAATTACCATCATCATTATTACTTTACAATCATATGCTGAAAGATTGCTACAGTGTATCCAATCTTTAAGAGCTATATATGTAAATTATTGGGTTTAAGACTTAAAAATCCAGGTGAATTATAATGGGATAATAAATTAATTTGGAACAATAGTAAAAATCACCACATTTAATCACTGTTCCTACGTAGTTTCTTTCTTTTAAAAAATCATTTTATTGGGGCCTCTTAGAGCTCTTTTCACCATACATATATACATAGTGTCCAGCATATTTGTACATATGTTACCATCATCATTTTCAAAACATTTTCTTTCTACTTGAGCCCTTGATATCAGCTCCTCATTTTCTCCCTCTGCCATCTTCCTTCCCTCATGAATCCTTGATAATTTATAAAATCCCCCCCCCCCCATGTCTTACACCAACCACTGTCTCCCTTCACCCACTTTTCTGTTGTCCATCCCATTAGGAAGGGGTTATATGTAGATCATTTTGGTTGGTTCCCCCTTTCTCCACCCACCTTCCCCTTGCCCTACTGGTATCTCTATTCTCATTATTGGTCCTGAGGGATTTGTCTGTCCTGGATTCCCTGTTTTGGAGCTCTTATCTGTAGCAGCGTACATGCTCTGGTCTAGTCAGATTTGTAAGGTAGAATCAAGTCATGATAGTGCAGGGAAGGGAAGCATTAAAGTCCTAGAGGAAAGTTGTATGTTTCATCAGTGCTATACTTCACTGGATCATCTCTTCCTTGTGACCCTTCTGCAAGGGGACATGCAATTATTTACAGGTGGACTTTGGGTCTCCACTCCACGCTCCCCCTCATTCAAATCGATATGATTTTTTGTTCTGTCTTTGATGCATCTCATCGACACCTCATGATCACACAAGCTGGTGTGCTTCTTCCACATGTTGCTTCTCAGCTAGATGGCTGCTTGTTTATCTTCAAGCCTTTAAACCCCAGATGCCATATCTTTTTATAGCTGGGCACCATCAGCTTTCTTCACCACATTTGCTTATGCACCCATTTGATCTTAAGCGATTGTGTCAGGAAGGTGAGCATCACAGAATGCCGGCTTATTAGAACAAAATGTTCTTGTGTTGAAGTACTACTTGAGACAAGGCCCAATGTTCAACTGCTACCTTAATATTTAACATATAAATGCAAGTGCATAGTACTATTTCTTTATCATTATATAAAAACATACTGTATTTACTTGAGTATAAGCTGACGTGAATAACAGCCAAGGTATATAATGTTACCACAAAAACTGCATTAAAATGTGCTGAAAAACTCGGCTTATACACGAGTATGTATGGTATTTACATATGTACATGCCTGTATTTAGACCTCTATAAGAGTCCTTTGTCTTCTAGTTCTTTCCCCTATTTCTTTTTACTTTCCTCTTGTCCCACTATCATGTTTGGCCTTCATTCAAGTTTCAGTAATTCCTCTTGGTTACACTTCCCTTGATTAAGCCCCACGAGGCATCCTACACCCTTCTTTCCATCGATTTCAGATCACTTGTTGTTCCCTTGTCCAGGTTGGTTGACATCCCGCTTCCTTTCTCCCATCTCCCTGTCTCTTGTGTCCCACAGAAACCATCAGTCCAGTTGTTTTCTCCTCCGGATTGTTTATCCCGCCTATTTTATCTAGATAGA
>NW_022111379.1:24966564-24979337 GCF_000313985.2 Echinops telfairi
ATGTCAAATTGTAAGCTAGAAATACAGGATACTCGTGTTGTAATCTTGAAGCAGAATTCCTTCTGCCATGGAAAATCTCAGCATTTGTTTTTGTGCTTCAACTAATTGGGTATTGTGAAGGAAAATCTGCTTTCTTATTAGGAATAACCTAAATATAAAATAGCATATACTCATTCAATTACAACTAGGAAAAAGTGTTAAATTATGGCTTGAATCTAAGAAACTCCATTAAAAGGTTATGACATGGTTGGTGATTTTGTTTTCTAAAAGCAGAATATAAAATTATGTATTCATTGATTATTAAAATGAAAAATCAATCTATGGGACAATAGGCTGAAAATAACCATAAAGTATAAAGAGTAAATGATTTAACTTGTATTTAACAAAATAAATCATGCAGTAATCAAATATATAGGATTAAATGTGTATATAATACAAATAGTATTGGGTAGGGAGGAATATTATTACAAAAATATCTTAAAATTCAGTGTTTTCACTTTAGTGAAGTTTAGATAAACTTAAAAAGATTTAGGATATGAAACTTTGTACAATGAAAAAGTTCACAGCACAGAGTGCAACATTTTTTTTTACAAATGGTCTGCTTATATATAGTCTGTATATATACATCATTTCTAAAGAAAAATATGATAAAAGCTAGATGAAGCATCACAAAACAATTTGGAAGAAATATAGAGTGCCTGAAAAATATTTGAAAGTCAAGGAAATCATGAATCAATCAATTCAAAGTTTAGAAATTGGAGAAGCTAATATGAACTACTAGAGTATGTTACAGCCTTCCTAAGAAGATGAACATTAACTCAACTTTTTGCTATGGAAGCAATGACACATTTAACAGGCTTTGAATTTGTTCTAAAATTCTTGGGCATATGATTTAAGAAGTATATTTCTGGGGATTGCTCTTTGAAACACTTTCCAGAAAGATCTGGACTAGAGCTATTTAAGGGGAACACTCTACAATATTGATAATATATAATATAATATATATAATATTATGTAATATAATATTGTACTATAGTTTCTTTAAATAAACCTGATACAGATCTTGCAGGAAAGAACCCCCTAGACATAAGGCAAAAATTATAATAGAATGTGCAAAGCACTGAAGTTAGAAAACCAAAAGTTAGAACATGATCAGTATTTCTCAAGCTAAAAGAAGTAAAGGGAAAACTCAGGACTTGAGCTGAAAAATGGAAGATTCTATGGACAAAATATTGAATGATGCAGGAAACATCAATAGAATGTGGAAAGAATATATACAGCCACTCCACCAGGAAGAATCCAACCTCTCTAGGAGACAGTCATAAATGTAATCAAGAACTGCAGCTACTGAAGGAAGAATTTCCAGCTGCAGTGGAGGCATTGACAAAAAACAAGGCTTCAAGAGTCAATATTTCAACAAATGGATGAAACTCTACAAGCACTCACTTGTCATAAAGTTGTCAAAAAAATTGGAAGCTAACTTATAAATCCAACTGACTGGACGATCTCTATATGTGTCCACTTCAAAGAAAAGCGATCCATACAAATGCAAAAATTATCAAACAACATAATTAATATCACATGCATACAAAATTTTCCTAAAGCTAATTTTAAAACAACTGCAGCAATAATTGATAGAGAACTGCCAGAAATTCAAGCAGAACTCAGAAGACGATGTGGTAAAATAGATGTCATTGTTAATGTCATGCACATCTTAACTTTAAGAAGAAAATATCAGGAGGATGTGTTTTATTAATTTATGCAAAGACAGTTCACTGTGTGGATAATAAAACATATGGATAACATTGTAGAGAATGATGCAATATCATTTAGTGCTGCTGCGACAGAAATAGCATCAAGTGGGTTCCTTTCTCTCTGTATTGGCTTTGAAGGAAGCCGACTCTGCTCCTGGGTGATCTTCACATAGGTTGGCAAGTTTCTTTCCCCGATGTTTTTTCCCTTGTTTGTTAATTTGTTTAATAACTTAAAAGAGATGGACACAAAACACTAATCTTGATTTTTTTAACCTACCAAAAACATCCCATACTCCAATGAGATGGCGTAGAGATTGAAACTTAAAATACTTATTTTGATTTAACACAATTCAGTATATAACTTTCCACCATTTGGCTTTCTAAAATCCATGTTCTTCTTATATGCAAAACATATTCACCCGCTCACAGTATCCAAAAATCCTTAAACCAACTCTAAATCAAATTCACATTCTCTGATTTATCTAAGTCAAATATGGCGAGACTTTTAACTCTATTTAATCCTGCACGAAAATGTCTCTTCATTTCAGAATATACTTCAAGCTGTCCACTTCCAAAGGACACTGCTAGAACAAGCACAAGGTGGATTGACATAGGAGAAATTTGGATAGTGGAAGGGAAGATAGTAGATGCAAAGCATGTCCAAACAGTAGCAGAATAAATTATATTAAGTCTCAAGGTGTGAAAACAGTTTTCTTTTTCTGAGACTATCTTGGCCCTGGCCCCATCCTGCAGATTCTGGTTGTTAGTTATGCCATCTGAATAGAGCCTCCTTGTCCCTGGCTTCATGTCTGCCTTCCAGGCGCACTGGATGGCAGTCTTCTTCAGTTTTGAGTATTCCCATGACCCCAATCCATTTTAGTGGTAACCTCATGCTGTCAATCCATTCAGACCCTGTTTTTCTGCTATTCCAACAGGCCCGTTCTACTCCTTCGGCAGTCCCATTCCATTAGCATGCATTAAAGACGGCTCTGCATTTCAGAATTGAGTTGGTGTAAAACTGACACTTTGAGATATGGGAGCTGTAACACCACTTAGCTTCTAATATTGAGCTGTAATACAACTTAGCTTCCAATATTGAGCTTCTCTATCTTCTCTTCCTATGAGGTCATCAATTTCATTTCTACATATTCCATTTGGAGATGTCCACCTTCATAGTCATCTTCTGTGTTGTTGAAAAAAGAAGTATCTTCTATGAATGTCATTGGTCTTGCAAATTCTCTCATTCAATTTCCAGCTTGGTTTCTATTGCCAAGGTCATATTTTCAAACTACCGCCCCTTCCTCTTTGTTTCCAACTTTAGCATTGCAACCACCAATAATTACCAATGCATCTTGTTTGCATGTTTGATCAATTTCCACCTGAAGGCATTAGTAGAATTCTTCAATTTCTTCAACACTAGCTTTTGTGGTTGGCTCATGAATTTGAAGAATAGTTGAACTGATTGGATTTCCTTGAAGGTGAGTAGATATAATCCTATCACACACAGAATTGTACTTCCAGATTAATTTTGAAATGTCTCATTTGACAATGAATACAATGTCATTCCCCTTAATCATGTTATTCCAGGCATAATAGACCACACAAATTTATGATTCAAAATGATCAATACTGGTCTATTTCAGCTTACTTATCCCTAAGATATTGATATGTATGCATTCCATTTGATTCTTGACAATTCCAGTTTTCCTAGATTCATTTCACACATTTCAAATTTAGATTATTAGATTTTTGTAGCTGTTTATTCTTACCTTGAGTTGTACCCTATCAGTAAATGAAGATCTTAAAGGTTCCACCCCCACTGATTTCACTCCCTTTACACCGCCCTGGCTAACCCTACTTTAAGAAAGCAGCTCCTCATCAGTCACATTTCAAGTTTTTTGATCCAAGGGGCCCTACCTCTGGCATTATCCTCTTTTTAAAATTTATTTTTTTTAGTCCATCTATTTTCTCTTGCATTAAGATATTGCTTTAAAATCTCCTCATCTAAATATCCAAGCTCACCACTTACACATTATACCTTTTACCAAACATTTGAACATAATTAACACAAGATCTTTGTCATTGCTTAAAAAATAGCATTCTTCTTCCATGGTTCAATAGCATGTTTATTGTTTCTTTTTAAGACTTCACCCAAAGTCCTTAAACATCCACTTTTCTGTCAACTATCAACTGCAAGTACTATATGTATTCTCTACAACAATAGATACTTTCTCTCTAGCTCTCCTTGGTTTCTTCTGAACCCTCACTGGAATTGGCTTTCAGTCAGTGAGTCAAGCCTTCTTCCCTTAATACCTTCAGTTCGTGACATTACGTTACTTCTGAAAAGTTGTCTCTCTTATATATCAAAAAAGAGTAAGACATATTTTACACTAACAAATTTTAGTTCATTAACAAAATGACAACCTATTCCCAAATAAGATCATAACCCAGACAAACAAACAAAAAGAGAACTCACTGTCATTAAGTTGATTCTGACTCAGAGATTATCACCATAGGCATAGGAATTAGAATTTAAAGCACATTCTAAAACAAAATAATAATCTCAGATATAGAAATTGGAACTTTAAGTACACATTTGGGGGAAAACATATTTTAGTCTACAGCATATAGTAATTCCAGAACAATTTATTATGATTATGGGGGACATGAACATACGTGGGGTCCCCCTCCCCCGAAAACAACAAAAACAAAAGCTTCACTAGGTGAAGCTTTTGTAGTAAGCACTTTTCTCACTAGGAGAGAATTGAGCAATTTGCTCTGAGTTAGTGTACCCAGTGGCATCTCCTGGGAAGGTTTGCCCTGGTCACAGTGAATTTTTTCACGAAACCAGTTTCACTTAAATCTCATTTTCTGTGCTGTCCCGTTAAGCTGTGTTCAACATCACAACAGCTTGTGTGGCATATTTTTCCCTGAGCAGGAAGCAAATTCACAGCCACATGCTGTTCTGCTCAGGGTGGAGGGGCAAGGGGAGGTGGGGGGGGGGCGCAAAAGGCACAGAAACTGTTGTGATGTTGAACACGGCTTAAAGGGATAGCATTATGGGAAAAACTAAATTGTTTTCTTGTTTCCAAAAAGGTTAGATGTTGATTGATGACAAACCTCGTTCTGGACATCCATCAACTTCCTGAATGGATGAAATTGTCAACTCATAGTGTATTTGGAGTTCATTCCACTGGGTTAGACTGTTAATCAAGCTTTCTATTTAGAGATTCTGAAAAGATAGTGTAATAGTGTGCATCAAAAAAGGCCTGATTTGTGACAGATGGGGGACTGGTTTTGCCATCATGACCAGGCACCTGCTCATGCACCCATCTCAGTGCCCCAGTTTTTGGCATAAACCAGCATGCCTCTCTTGCTCCATGCACCTCACTCACATGACCTCACTCCATTTGACTTCTTTTGGTTTCTATGAATAAAGAGGGACATGAAAGGATATCAATTTGATCATGTAGAAGAGGGGAAGTAAGGGAGGTGCTGTCTTCCATGCAAACAGATGAGCATGTAAAATATTTCCAAGAATGGAATCGCAGATATGACTAATCTATTAAGTGTAATGGAGAGTACTTTGAAGGTGATAACATTGTTTTGTAAAAAAATGTAAATAGCATAGCTTTGATAAAAGTCTGTTTTGTGGGGGTCACCCCTCAAAGAACAATAATATATTATTGTATGGTAGGAAAAAGTGCATCTGTGTTGCATTCTTTCAACATACCTATTAAACTGAGCATGTGATTTGAAGAGCTGGACTCTTATTATAAGAGTATGGACTTCTTATATTAAGAAGAGCAGGCATCAGGGTGATAGACTCACTAATAACCTGTGAAATACACATGACAGAAATTGAAATTATCAAGAATTTTATTCTTCCTGGATTAACACCGAAGAAATCAAATGGCATTTTACATGTAACATCTTTTTGGTAAAAGACCTCAATAAAGTGTTAAAAAGCAGAAGCATCCCCTTAAGGACTAAAGTATGCCAGACCCAAGCCATGCTAGTTTTGATTACTTCACATCCATATGAAATCTGGACAAATATAAATGAAATACTTATGTGCTTTTAGTATGGTGTTAACAATGCATATTGGCTGTATTATGAACTCCCCGAAGAACAAACTATCAGTTTTTGAGGAAATATAGCCAGAAATAAAAGCAAGACGGTAAAACTTCATCTCACTTTTTGGGTATGTTATAAAGTAGGAACTATTCCTGGAGAAAGAACCATGCTTGGTGAATCAGAGGTTAAAGAAAACATAAAGGAGTATATTCTATGAGTTGGACTGTCACAGTGGTTGCAGCAATGGACAAAAGATCAAGCTTTATCAGACATAGGAAAGAGAAATTTCTACAAGCATCAAGCAAATAGAGCCACCAATGAAGTACATGCATGACCACTTCCCTGAGTACTAGAGGCAACAGAAGCACCAAAGGCTGCAGCTAAGACCATGACCCAGAACAGGTGAGATGATGAGACAAAGCAGAGGAGCTGTGCTTCGCTATTAGACTGATGGGTGGGCTCACAGCCCACAGAGCAAGTACAGTTAAATGCCTTTTGGCAGTAACCTGGTTTGCCCTTAGGACAATTATCAGGGCTCACAGAGTGTTGTAACACTTGCCAGTGCAGGGCAGATGCCAAGCAACCACGTGGTTGTGAGTCTGATGACCAGAGAGGCATGCTTGATGACTGAGAAGAGATGTTGTAGACAAAAGTCTTGTATCCTTAAAGTTTTTGGATCTTGACTTGTGGTAACTTTAAGTTTCTGAACAAACTTTCATAATTGTATAGTCGGTGGTGACTTCTATGTAGCCATTGCACCAAATTACTGAACCCAGCAGAACAGTAGAGTGCCTTGGTTGGTAGAGATAGTATCAGAATCGGGTAAAGAAGTATGGAGAGGGAATGATGTCTACTCTCTGCCTTTTGGCAATTGTCTTTGGATTGGCATGTAGTTGGAATTTCCTTTCCTTATTGAAGGCAGAGAGGTCATCTGACAGAGAGCCCCCACGCCATCGCTTCAATAATGGACTATGAAGTTAGCGCTGATATGTGTGAATCAATGTTTCCTAGGTAAATAAATGTATGAAACTTTTTATAGAAAGTGAGAGAGAATTTTATGAAACAATTCTTGGTACACTGAAACTATATGCTATATGAAGGGGTTTTAAAATGTTAGTGGAAAACTTTTCTTAACTTTTAATTCAACTTTCCACAAACTTTTTGAAGCCACCTTAGTATTCTGTAGTTGTTGCAACAAATTACCACATATCTGTGACTTTGTAGATTTGGAAACCAGAAGTCCAATGTCAGTATCAATGGGCCATAATCAAACATTTGGCAGAACCATACTCCCTTTGGGGGCAACAGGGAAGACTGTATTACTTGCTTCTTCTAGTTTTTGGTGGCTTTTGGCATTCCATGTCCTGCGGCCAAATCGCTTCAATTCATGCTTCATTAGTAACATTACCTAACCTTCTCTATATGCCAAATCTCCTCTACTTTCTCTTATAATAATATTTTAGGATCTACTGAGAGAATACAGAATAATATCACACAATCTTAAAACCTGTAACTTAATTGTGTCTGAAAACACACTTTTCCCAAATAAGGTTGCACTTATAGGCTCCAGATAATAAGACCTAATATTTTGGGAGGATGATTATTTCAGTTAATTACATATTATAATCATATAAAATACACATACTTATGCAAAACTTTATAATTAGATTAAATTTTATCCCCTAAAATATGTTGAAGTCCTAATACTTATACCTGTAAATAGGACCCTATTGGGAAATATGAGCATTTCTTTTATTTTGTTAATGAGTCCATGCCAATGAAGGGTTGATCCGAAAATCACTTACTCACTGTTGAGTCACAAAAATATGAAAATAGACACAGATATGCATATAGGGAGAAGACAGCCACCAGACTTTCAGGGAGTCCTAGTGGTGTAGTGCTTGCGTGTTGAGCAGTGACTGGCAGTGTAAAACCACCAGCAGCTCTGTGGGAGAAAGATCGGACTTTCTACTCCCACAAACAGTTACAGTCTCAGGGACTCAGAAGAGCTCATTATGAGTCAGTAATGACTCAAAGGCAATGAGCGAAAGGAAGTCTTAAGGAACTTCAAGGAGCTCTTGGGCTACTGGACAAAAGGACTTCTCCCTAGAATCACACCTTGAATTCAAGCTTGTAATCACCTGAGCTCTGAGACCACTAATTAATTTTCTTTCAAGGATTATGTGGTACATTTTGTTATGGCCTTATTAGGAAACTGAAAGAAAATATGGTACCAGAGGAGGGATATTGTTTTAACAAATAGCTAAGAATTGCGGAGAAATGTGGAGTTGGGTAATTTGCAGAGGCTGAAGAATTTTTTATGTGCTTCATCGAAAAAGCCTAATTTGCCTTAAAGAGATTGTTGGTAGAATAATAGGCATTGAAAGCCATTTTGATAGGATTTAGGCAGAATTGAAAGCTTTAGAGAAGGTGTCTATTATCACAAAGTGTTTGCTAGTAGAAGAATATCAATATGCTTCAAATGCAGCATCAAAAAGAAATGACTAACACATTATGTATGGTACCTGTAGGAAAGATGTTCCCTTTGATAGAGCGGTAAAGAACTTGCAATTTATGCTTGAATGTTTCATGAAAGTGAATATGGGTATTTGATTGAGCTTTCAATGCAGAATCTGAAAAGATAGTCTTGTTTCTCCTGGGTACTTTAACGTAAAATATAGAGGATCAAGGTAGATTTGGAAATTAACTTTGTATGAAAACACCCAAAACTTTAATATTTGGAAAACTTTATTGTAAAAACCAAGAGAACATGTCTTAAAATTGACATCAAGGGTATAGCTACACAATATTTTGCTAAAAAGATTTAGTCTGTCACAGACAGCTCCAATAATGAACATTATCTGGAACTTTGTGACCGTAGACTGAAAGAAACAAAAAATCAAAAACCAAACCAAACGCACTGCCACTGGGTCAATTCTTACTCACAGTGACACTGTGAGGGCTGGGTAGAACTGCTTCTGTGTATTTCTAGGACTATAACTCATTAAGGGAGGAGAAAACCTCCTCTTTTCCCTGCAGTGAATTTGGTGGGTTCAAACTGCTGATCCAGAGGTTGGCAGCCAAACACATAGCCACGATGCCAAACATAGTGCAAAATGAAGAAATCTAGTTGCCTCCTAAAATTCTACAGGCAGAAAATGGGCCAAATGGAGCTTTTTGTTTGAGAAGATGAGTACACAAGTTCTCCCCACTTGACAAGCTGGACTGAGATATGCGGACTTGAAGCTGTTCTTCATGAAATACTTAAACGCTGAATCTCCCTGCCACTGAGTCCATTCCAACTCATAACCGCCCCATAGGACACCCTATGGCAGTGGTTGTCAACCTTCTTAATGTTGCAACCCTTTCATACAGTTCCTCATATTGTGGTGACCCCAACCATAACATTATTTTCGTTGCTACTTCATAACTGTCATTTTGCTACAGTTATGAATTGAGTGACCCCTGTAAAAGGGTCATTCCACACCCAAAGGGGTTGCCACCCACAGGTTGAGAACCGCTTCCCTATGGGTTTCCCAGACTGTCACTGTTTATGAGAGTAGAAAGCCTCTTTCCTTCCTCTGATGAAGCCACAGGAGCAGAGAAATACATAGTGAGAGAGTTGTTGAGAGAACTGAACAGGTGTTTTCTGAAATTAATAGGCCATGCATTAAAGTGTGAGGGTTATTACTCACCTGAAGATTTCTAGAGGGGCTTTATTGTGTAGGTTTCTTCATAGAGCTAATAAGGAACTTAGGTATAGTGGACAAGTGAAAAAGTCATGCATGTCTCTTGGAAAGAATGAAGAGGAACCCAGTAGCATCCATGGTGCCATGAGAAGGGCACAGAGTTTGGGGAGATTAAGCTATTGTGGAGGAGGCTGATGACTGTCAGTCGAGATATGAATGTGTGCTTCAAAAAGTTTATGTGGAAATGGAATAAAATAAATTCCCACAAATTTCTGTGAAGGCTCCTTGCACTCCCCTTCCAGGCTGGAGTATCGACTGCTGATCTAGTGGCTGACTTTCCTTGCCTCCATGCTGTCACCGATAGCCAGGAAACTAAACTCTTGTCAATGGCATATGAGTAAAATGTGTGTAACTGCTGCATTACTTCCTTAAGAGGGAATTGGTAGGACTGGTCCTTTTACCTTCCCTACTTTCCAGTGTCATGGAAATATCCAAAGAAACATCATTCTGTGTCTAAATGACTATGTGAACAGCAATCCTTTGTTGACCTTAAACACATAAATAGAATCAATGTACAAGAAATAAACTTGTTTTCTTTGAAGGATTGAGTTTTAAGGTTTCTTTATAAGAACATGTCATAGACTACTATCCTATCTAATGCATACACTATTAATTGGGGGGAAGAGGCAAAATCTGATAGGATAACTAGACTCATGACGAGACAAGGAAGACATAGCAGAAAGCTCCAAGTGAGCTTTGGAGCTCTGGCAAAGCCAGGCAAATTCTGAAATCAAGTTAGTGAGATACACAATTTTTGAATATTCAAATATTCTTTTTTCTCATAAAAAACAAGATTATTATAAAATAGCTTCTGTTCTCAAGAGTATACATATACTAAGTGCTAACTTGCTTTGCTCTACAAGGTTACAGAGTAAGTAGGAGAATGAAAATCTCCAGGGAAGCCACCAATCATTAAACTGAGATTTTGTGTTTGCAGAGCCAAGACATAGCTATGGGGGAATACTAGTGAGAAACATTAAAGAAACATCAGGCTGACTAATAATAAGAATTTCCATCCAAATTCATCTACCAAATCAAGTGAATCTGCAATAAATATAAACTCACATGCAAAAGTCTCTCTCCAGGGAAATTCAGCATTTCCCCATAAGACAAGATTGTTCTGCATAGTAGCTATTTTACAGGGGAAATGACAGCTTGTCTGTCTTTGCCTGCTGGGATCAGATCAGAATGTCAGCTATGTTGCTACCAGTAAGGATTCTCCTTCATACTAGTTGAGATGACAATTTGCCAAAAGGAGACATTATTTTCCTCAGCTATGCCATTGAATAACACAATCATAAGAACAGAATTAGCCAACAGAAATTAGATAATGTTTCAAAACATGACTAGGACATTTTTAAAATTCAAGTTTCTAAACAAATAGATAATGTCAAGCAGAATTTTAGTAACAAGGTATCCTGAAGAAGATCAATATTTTCTTTTTAAAAATTTTGTAAAACCATGGTATTCAACAATGATTGCAGCAGTACATTGACAGGGATCTGGCAGAAATTCAAGCTAGACTCAGAAGAGGATATGAAACAAGGCAAACCACTATGGACCTTGAATGGATCTTGGATGAAAGCAGAGACTATCAGAAACATATTTACTTGTTTTTCATTGGTTATGCAAAAGCATTCAACCATATGGGTAATAAACAACTATGGATTGAAAAGAATGGGAATTCCAGAACACTCATTGTACCCATGTACAATGGTACATGAATCAAGAAGGGGTAGTTCATACAGCACTAGAGAGTACAGAATGGTTTAAAAATCAGAAAAAGTGTGCTTCTGGGTTGTACCCTTTTACCATATTCAATCTGTGTTGTTATGAGGTGCTACAAGTCTGTTTAGACCAGTGGTCCTCAACCTTCCTAATGCCACAACCCTTTAATACAGTTCCTCGTGTTGTGGTGACCCCCCAACCATAAAATTATTTTCATTGCTACTCATAACTGTAATTTTGCTACTGTTATGAATCGGCCAAACCCTGTGAAAGGGACGTTCGAGCCCCAAAGGGGTCACGACCCTCAGTTTGAGAACTTCTGGTCTCATAGCAACTCATTAGCAACTCAATGTACAAGACTCATAGCAACTCAATGTACAAGGAGATGAAACAGCACCATGGCCTGTGCCATCCTCTCAATTGTTATGTTCAAACCTACCATTGCAACCCCCTGTTAATTCTTATTATCAAGGGTTGTCCTCATTTTCTCTATGCTTCTATTTTAGCAGCATAGTGTCCTGTTCTAGGGACTGGTTTCTCCTGACCACATGTCTAAAGTACATGAAGTGTAGTCTTGCCATAGTGGCTTCGGTGGATCATTCTAACTCTACTTCTAAGACCAATCCGTTTATTCTCTTTGAAGTTCATGGTACTCTCAGTAGTCTTTCTCAGAACCATAGTTCAAATGCATCAACTCTTCCTCAGTAATCTTTATTCAGTGTACACCTTTAAATGCAAATGAGGCCATTGAAAATAAAATGACTAGAGTCATAGCACCTTAGTCAGCAAAGTAACCTCCTTCCTTATTTTTCAACAGTTTAAAGAGGTCTTGTGCAGCAAATGTACCCAATACAACAAGTTGGTTGATCTCTTGACTTCGGCTTCCATGAGTATTGATTATAGATTCAAGCAAGTGATATCCTTGACAACTTCAATCAGTTCTCCATCAGTTATGGTGGTCATTATTGGTCCAGTTGTGAAAATATTTGCTTTGTTTACATTAAGTTGTAATTATTATTGAAGATTCGTGGAGATCAAGGATTGAAGCCATCCATAAGGATTACAAATCATGTATGGACTAGGAAGTAACATCATGATAAAGGGAGAAAAGATTTAAGTTCAAGAATTTTATCTTGGTTGAATCAATGCTCATAAAAGCAAAAGTTGAGAGATCAAATGAAGCAATTTATAGGATAAATATGCTGCATAAGACTTCTTTAAGGGGTGTTAGTTTGAGAACTCAGGAATGCCTGACCCAAGCCATGGTATTTTCTATCATCTCGTATTCATGTGAAAATTGGAGACTGAATAAGAAAGACTGAAAAGTAATTGATGCCTTTGAATTACCGTGCTGAAAATGAGTATTGTTAGTACCACGGACTGCCAAAAGAACTAGTTCTGTCTTGGAAGAAATACAGATTGCTCCATAGAAGCAAGCCTGGCAAGACTTCCTCTCGTGTGCTTT
>NW_022111379.1:24980230-24989238 GCF_000313985.2 Echinops telfairi
GGTGCTATACTGCACCCTGACTGGCTCATCTCTCCCGGCGACCCTTCTGTAAGAGGATGTTCAGTTGCCTACAGAGGGCCTTTGGGTCTCCACTCCAAACTCCCCCTCATGCACAATGATATGATTTTTGTTCTTTGATGTCTGACACCTGATCCTATTGACACCTCGTGACTGTTTATGAGATTAAAGAAACCACGTCTTCCTCCCTCAGAGAAGCTGGTGGTTTCCAACTGCCAACCTTGCAGATCACAGCCTAACACATACACATGATGCCACCTGGACCCCACAGCAACTATAGAAAAAGAGGAAAAACTGAAGATCCCTAATGCATGACATAATTATGATGCTAATTCTAACTGAAAACACAAAAACAACAGAAGATAAAATAGGTGGCTGCCATCTCCTAAAAATCAGACATTTATGTGTATCAAAAGATTTCACTAAAAGTGTAAAACAAGAGCCCACAGTCAGAGGGGAAAAAATTGGCAATGACATATTGGAACAAGGCACTTAATTTCCAAAATTTATTTAAAGAACACCAATGCATCAGAAAGAAAAAGACAAATAATCCAGTTTTTAAAATGGGTAGGGGACATGATCAACTCCTTTACCAAAGAAGACATCCAGGTGTCTGATAAACACATGGAGAAGTGCTAGCTACCATTAACTATTAGATAGATGCAAATCAAAACAATAATGATATCACCTCACCCCAGCATTAATAGCAACTTTAAAAAAAAACAATAAACAACAAATGCTCGCAAGGGTGTGGAGAAATGGGAACCTTCATACAAGCTGATAGGGCTGTAAAATGATGAAACCATGGTGGAAAGCAGTATGTCCCTTGCCCCCAAAGAAATGCCATATGGTCCTACCATTTCCTCTACGGGAAAAAGCCATGACACAAGTACATGCACGCACAGCAATGTTCATAGAAACACTAGTCACAATAGGAAAAGAATGGAAATGATGCAAATATGCAAATATGAAAAAAAAACATCTCATAACATGGATGAACCTGGAAGACATTATGCTGAGTGATATTCATGAACTCCAAAAGGATAAATATTTTATAAAATTATTATTATCAAATAAAACAGCACAAGGTTCTCACATTAAAAGAAACAGTCTTTGATGGTTACCAGAGGTGGCATGGGAAGGATGAGAGGGAAATCACTGCCCAGAGAGCAGACAAGTATTACATTGTGTGAAGGGGGAATCAACATACAATAGACAGGAGGTTGTAAAAAAAGAAAAAAATGATGGAGATGGGAATATTCAGGACAATTTGCAAGTGTTGTATGAGCCCCTAATAAAATGATTTTAAAAAAAAAGAGTTGTATGAGCCCCCAATAAAATGATTTAGAAAGAACTAGAGGAAAAATAAATTATTTCCTAGGGAGCAGAGTGACTGGTAATCAGGGCAAGAATAAACTAGAATGTTTAGATTAGATCCTGCCACCTCTATATCTTTGTGCCCCTCTTGGAGGTTGTTGGAGGTCATGATGTAAATCTGCCTAATCCTAGGGTGCAGTTAACAGGACAGAAGCCTCTCACACGAGGCCACAGCCTCCGTGGAAACCATTACCAATACTGAAAGTGATAGTGGAGCCTACATCTACAGATCCTAGCTTTCTTGTTCAATCTGCCAGAGCTCAGGACAATATTTTGATGCTATACAAATGGTTTTCATAAAGTGTTCAGTGGCTAATTCCTTAGAAGTGGAGAGCCTATTCTTTCTTCATAGTCTGCTCTTTGGACACGCTGTCAGGAAAGACCAGTCCTTGGTGCAGGACATCATGCTGGGTGAAATAGAGGGGTAACAAAGAAGAAGAAGGCTCTCAACAAGGTCGATTGACACTGGCAGCAAAAACGGACTCAAACATAAGCACAGGCATAAGGGTAGTCCAGGACCAGATAGTGTTTCATTCTGTGGTACACCTGGTGGCTGTGAGCCAGAAGTGACGTGATGGCACCCAAAAACAACAGATCCCAGGAAATGTGTAAGGGTTCCATGTATTTAACTCTCTGAGACTTGACTCTTACTAGTTTCTAGAATGATAGTGTCAAGGTCAAATGTAATACAAATGTTTTAGTTGGCCATTATAGGACATGAAATTTTATGAATGAGCAAACTTTTTCTATGAAGAGATAAGCAGTGAAAATAATTATTTGTAGTAGAAAAGCAGGCACAGACAATGCTTTGTCAAACAGATGTCCCTGTATTCCAAAGAAGCTTTATTTATATAAATATTTGGCCTGAGGATTTGGTCTGCGGGCAGTAGATTACTGACTCATCTATATAAAACTGAAAGGAGTACTGAAGGAACACGGGACTAAGCCTTGGGCTGCTAACCACAGGTTAACAGTTCAATCCACCAGCTGGTCCAATGTAGTAAGATGAGGCTGTTTGTTCCTATAAAGATATATAGTCTCAGAAACCTATAGAGAAGTTCTACTCTGTTCTATAGGGTTGTTATGAGTCACAATCAATTCAATAGCAATGGATATAACTGAAATAATGTATTGGTATGTGCTCTAAAGACTATTCTTAATATAAAACAAACTGGTCTTCTATTTAAATTGATACTTAAAGCAAGTTGATATTCTATTCCAGAAATTTTCATTTCCCTTTTACATTACCTTATCGTTTATAAAGTTGCTGAGTAATAGTGATATGTCGGATTTAAGAAATTAAATTGCATAACACGCAGAAGCCTGTCATTTCAAGATAAATGACATTTGGTCAAGACTGTGAATTGCTCCTACAGTGCATTCTGGATCGAGTTGATAAATCCAAACCCAAGAGGTGATCTAGCATCACCAATGGACAGTTGCTTACTCTGGGCAATATTCGACCTTGGGTTGCTTAGTACTTTCAGGACAGAGTCAACAATATCAGAAGTCACATTTGCTGTCATTCTGAGAAGATTTGATGTACAATATTGATGAAAAAACCTTCCCACATCATCCCTGCTTCCTTAGATAAGACTGTCTCCTATATTTTTCCCAATTAGGTCTTTAACTCCATGTTCTTTATTCAGCTGTAGTAGAATATAAATGTAGCTCACTCTGATTCAAAGTGGGAACCAGGTAGAGGCTAGAAGCTAATAAATACTACCTGTATATTTAAATTTGTATCAGTTCAGAAAAAAGTTTAACTATGTATGATTATATGTAACTGTCAATGTTTACTATCCTCTGTTTACTAATTAATCTTAAATATTCATTTCTCTCATTAATCAGGCATATCTCACAAAGGTAGACACTAAGGGGGAAAAAACAGGAATAATAACAAGAGTACAGAACTAATTATTCAGTGGAAGAATCAAAATGTTAAACTAGTTCTAATCCAAAATAATCAATAATTAGACCAAGCTGTCAAAGGAGAAAATAATCATTGAGCTCTTCTATAAGCCAAAGAAAAATAGAAATCATATTACAAATAAATTTTCCATATCCTCTGAATAGATTTTAGAGTATAGGAGAAATAATTATTATGTCTTAGAGCAAGCTCTCTCAATCTTGACCACATTAATATTCTGGATGGAATAATTCATTATTGTGTAAGGGACTGATCTGCACAATGAGGTATTTTTATCTCTTTACCCACTAGATTGTAGTAGCACTCCAAATTGTCTCTAGACATTCCCAAATGTTTCTTATTGGGCAGAAAAGCCCCCATGGAAAACTGCTAGTTTAAAGTAGTGTTCTCTAAACTGTCACCTACTTCACAATAAAACACTAAAAGAAAAGAGATAAAGGAGTGTGGTCCTACCGTATTTTTAGCACTGTAACACTTTAAACAAATTTTTTTACCTATTTCACAGAATGCTGACTTTTATTTTTAAATGGATATTGTGAGTACAGAGCCCTAGGAGATAGAGCTCCATCCACAGGTGTTCATGTCTCCACTCACTCACCATTCTCTTGTGAGACAAATATCTATCCTTTGAATTCCAACATGACTAGAACAATTGTGTTTTAACAGAACTCTTGAGAGGTTGCCAGAAATGATCTACAATACAGTTCACATAGCTTTAATTCGCCAGTTGTATTTTTGGCAAGGTAAATAAACAAAACTATAATCAATCTTTTTTATTTGGCTTTTGTTTTAAAACCTTACTCAGGTCAGCAAACAAACTCCAACTGTTCAAGAAAATGACGGTTAGATCCACGTGGGTGAATCAAGCAATTCATTTGCCACAGAAGTAACTCCAACCGTGATACTCCCAGTGCACAACGGATCTGGCTCAGACTTCATTAAGTGCAAGGTGGATCCGTGGCTCAACTGGTCCCAAATGTATTCTTCAGGATATGAGCATCTTAAATGGAAACTTCCCTTTTCTTTGTGATTGTTGCTCTATAATACTTCTGGGTGGGTACAATAGAAATATCCCATACTCTCTGTTGGATAATAGAAATATCCCATAAGCTCTGTTTCGTAAGTGGGGACAAGTCACCGTGTAGGCGAGACCCCATGAAGAGGTTGTTTTACATTTCACCAATCTTCAAAAATATACATAAAAATGAATGTTCTTGCTGACTGGTTAAAGCCAAGAGGGAAAATTGCATTTCATGTTTGGCTCATTTTGTCCAAAGAATAATCATACTAATGCCTCATAATCAATTTTTCTTTTATAAAAATTCATTATTTAAAAATTTGGATGAAAGAGCCAACAGTTCATCCTGCCCAAAATACTGCTAGGAAAAAGTGCAGTCTATGTGGAAATTAATGAAAAGCCTATGATGGCCCTTCAAAATTGCCTGCATTGAACTGCCAAGGTACCTAAAAGTATATTTTAATCATGAAAACCTTCTCTGGAAGGAATAATACCTTTAATCAACTTAGAGTGAATGAATATAGTAGCCTTTTCCTTTGTTTCCTTTTTCATCGATCAAGTATTTGGTAGAATGGGATAAGGAAAAAGAAAATTTAATCATTTGTCCTGGGGGTAAAGAAACATTCATGAGGCCCTATGGATGACATAAATATTTGTCTTGGACTAAATTAAAAAATTACAATCTTTTCCTCTAAACTCATCAAGAAAATCAAATAAAATTCTTGCCTTTCTTACCTTATTTTTTTCTTTTACTTGATTTTGGTTTTATTTGTTTTAAAGTAATCATTTTATTGGGGGGGCTCTTACAAATCTGATAACAATCCATCATTCAATAATATTAAGCACATTTGTACATATGTTGCCATTCCTCTCCAAAACAACTTCTTTCTACTTGAGTTCTTGGTATCAGCTTCTCTTTTTTCCCCACCTCTCATCCCCACCCTCCTACCCCTGTGAATCCCTGATTAATTATATATTATTATTGTTATTTCATGTCATACACTATTGATTGTCTCTCGTCACTCACCTTTCTGTTATTCATCCTCCTGGGGGGAGCTATATATCTAGACTTATGATAAATTTCCCCTTTCTCTCCCTTTGCCCCCCACCACCATCCCTCTCCCCTCAGATTATTGCTACTCCCACCACTGTTCCTGAATTCCATGTGTCAAAAACTCTTATCTGTACCAATGTGTATATGCTGGCCTAGCTGGGTTTGTAAGGTAGAACTTAGTGATAGTAGGGAGGGGGTGGGAAGCATTCAGGAATTAGACGAATAATGTGTTTTGTCAGTGCTATACTGCACCCTGGTTGAACCATCCCTTCCTTGTATCCTTCTATGGTAGGATCTCCAGTTGTCTACAGATGGGTTTTGAGTCTCCACTCCAACCCCTGTCTGTCACATAGATAAAATTGTATGTTTTGAATCTTTTGATACCAGATGCCTGCTCTCGTTGACACCTCATGATCACACAGGCTGATGTGTTTCTTCCATGTGGGCTTATTTGCTTCCCTGCTACATGGCAGATTTTTTAATTTCAAGCCTTTAAGACCGCAGATGCTTTTGATAGCTGGGCACCATCCACTTTCTTCACCACATTAGCTTATTCACCCATTTTGTCTTCAGCCTCATGTTGAGAAGGTGAGTATCAAAGAGTGACAGGTTATTATAACAAAGCGTTTTTGTGTTAAGGGAGGCCTTTCATGGAAGCCCAAAGTCCATTTGTGATCTTAATACTTAAACATATAAATATATGTATATTGGCCTCTACCCCTTTCATTATAAATTAATAGATTTCTATATAGACATACCTATAGCTATTCCTCTATAAATATGTCTTTCGCCTTCTACTTCTTTCCTGTATTTCCTTTCACCTTCTTCCTATCCTACTATCATGCTTACCCTCCACTCAACTCTCAGTAATTCCTCTTGGATACACTGCACCTGATCAAAGCCCACTAGGCATTATGTGCCTTCCTCCTCATCAATTCTAGATCTCTTGTTGTTCCCTTATTCCTGAGTTTGTTGGCTCCCCATACCCGTCTCTACCCTTTCCTTTCCTATGTCCCCCACAACCACTGGTCCCATTGTTTTCTCCTCAGGATTGTTTGTCCTGCCTATCTTATACAGATAGACATAGGGTAAAAGAAAAAGAAAAATGAACAAACAAAAGCAATCCAATAGCTAGTTCCAGGTCTGCCTGCTGATCCTTATGTATGTTTTCTGATCAAGTCTGATGAGGTGTCAAGTTCTGTCTCCTGAGTCAATAATCTATTTTCAGGATTCCTTTGGAACTTGGTTACTTTGCTCCCTTCTGTTGCACTCTCTTCGCGTTTCACCCTGGTGTGCATGGGTCAGACCAGGAACACTTTCCACGCAGTGTCTCCAGTGCTGCCCAGGTAATGCTATGGGTCAGTTAGGGGATATCGGGGTTTCGTGGTGACTCCATGTGCTGACTGCTCCAAGCAGAGATGTCGCCCCAGTTCCCGGGGCTTGGTGGGCAATGATGAGGCAGACGCTCTCACTTTCCCTCTTAGTTCACTCCCATATGGTCTGGACAGACTCGCCTTTCTCCCTGGGCTATATCTTCAGTGCTGTTCCCTGTATTACCTTCTTCCGGTGAGGGGGTTCACATAGTTTGGCTTGGGTTTGGCCCAGGCTTCCTCTCTGTTAGTTTGCCACTCCATGTCAGAGTATTGCCCTCAAGGCTTGGAGCTCTGGGATGGGGTCTGGTCCCTCTCTCCCTTTCCTGTGGAGATATAAATACCCTCCCCATGGGTGTATTAGTGCCCTGTCTCTCCATCACCCTCTTTTTTTTTGCAAGTAGAATATAAATATATATGTGACCCAAATTTTAATCACTTTGAGAATTCTCCAGTATTGTAATCTATGGAAAAATAAAATTGAAGATCTATAACTCACCCATGTACTCTAATGAACTCAATATAAATCAATAGTTGAGATAGTTAAGGTTTATTGTGCCAACCTGGCTGATAAACACATGTGGGATTAATTGAAAGGCAGAGAAATAAATGGCTCCGTGAGCCTCGCCTTTCTAGTACTCGGGTTTCTTGCATTGTGATGGTCGGTCCAGGGTGCACCTGCCTTAGCCAGATCCCTGCTTCAGCTGTTAAGGCTTCACTTCCTGCAAGACATCCCCGAGGAGAAGCCACATGGACCTACACCGATGCAGCCTTGGGTGCTGGAGCAGCCGTGTGGAGAACCCTCTAGCACTGAGATGCTTACACACTCACTGACTCAGTTTTCCTCCTGAAGTCTGTGTCATTGTGTGTGTGTGTTGTGAGACTGAGAAGGACTTTATAGATCAGTGTTGGACATATGGGCTAATGTTGGACTTAGGGGCTTGGACAGCACTGGGTTGGGATGCTTTCTTAATGTACACTTACCCTTTATATAAAACTTTCATATACATATATATATATGTAGATTTGTTCTCTAGTCTACCCAGACTAACACAATAGCCTAAATAAAATATAAATTACAGAACAATAAAGATCATAAATGAGAAAATAGGGAAAAACTTAAGGGCTCTGTTAGAGGGAATACACACAATATCAAAAATGAAGATACTACACAGAGTAGATGACAGCATAAAGGATACACTAAACTTGAGGCACTTATGTACATCAAAAGGAGATTCCATGGAATGGGAAAATGTTTTGACTATGAAACAATGAACAAAGAGCTATTCTCTAAAATCTATAGAATACTGTGGCACCTCAATAAGAAAAAAATGAGGAAAAATTAAGAAGTGGGCAAAGGACATGAATAGAAAGTTCAACAAAGATGTCATGGACATGGCCAATAAACACATGAAGACATCTTCACGATCACTGGCCCTCTGGGAGATACAAATCAAAGCAACTATGAGATACAACTTTACAATAACAATAACAACCAACTTAAAAATAAACCTAGAAACAAATGCTGCAGACACTTCAGAGAGATTGAAATACCCATAACCCTCTGGTAGGAATATAGTTATATGCAATCATTATGGAAAAAGATATAATGCTCCCTCAAATAACTGGATATAAAAATTCCATAAGACCCACCACTACTGACTGATTCTAGGTATATAGGATCAAGAACTAAGAGTCATAGCACAAAAAGACATATATACGGCAATGTTTATTTCATCACTGTTCACAATAGCAAGAAGATGGAAATGACCTAAATCCTCATCAGTAGAAAAAATTGTTAAATAAATTGTGGCATATACAGAAATGTAAAACTATGGACAAAGAGGAGGTACCAATTCGAGGTAACTGATCACAAGGGAGTGAGTCTTTCTACAACAATCAGAAGGAAAACATCAAGAAAGAGAACTAGGTGTAAGCAATCTTGGAGAATGAGTCAAAAGATAAGTAATCTCCATAAGACCCAGAGATAGAGGGAGTGGCCAGAGGGAAAGGGTAACACATGAATGAGATGGTTAGCCTTTTCTCTGCCCTACCCAACCCACTGCAGGCAGGTTTATGGGGCCACCTGTCTCCTAGCTGGCATTCACTTCACATGCCTTGGTCCCCAAACTGCCTTCACACCCTCCTCATTCCTCAGCAGTCACGTGAATCATATGCCCTGAGCTAAGATGGCCTATGTGACCAATTCACTTACTGGTTCACATGTACATTGTTGCCTCT
>NW_022111379.1:24991645-24992503 GCF_000313985.2 Echinops telfairi
GCCATGGGTCAGTGAGGGCCATCATGTCCCATAGTGGGACTGGGCTGGCCATGTGGTCCTCTCTGTGACTGGCTGTTCTAATTGGGGTCATTATCCTCAAGGTATGGTGGGCCAGGATGTGCTCCAGTCTCTCCTCCTGCCCCGCCATCTGCTCCCATGTGCTCCATTCAGATACATCCCTCTCCTGGAGCTGCGGATTCAATGCTGTCCTTTGAAAAAAACTTTTTCGGGGGAGGAACAGGCATTCACTTAGTATTTGGGATTTGGGCCAGCTACTACTTTTCTTTCATTCTTCAAAAATTTTGGTTTTACTATTTTTATATTTATTAAACTAGTTCTATCTCTTCTTATTTTTCTTTCCTCTGTTACATCCCCTTCACTATAAGAGAAGAGAGAAATAAAATTGAAAAGTGGAAACCTGAATTAGTGAGTTAGATGACAAATATTTTTTACTCAAACCTGAAAAAAGACAAGAAACAGACAAACAAACAAAACACAAAGGAGTTTGAAGAAAGTATAATAATTGTGTGAGACAGTCTCAGCAGGAACGACCTATGTCACTTTGGGATTCCAGAATAGGAAGAAATAAACAACAACAAAAACCACAGAGACAATAAAACAAGAACTGCTGGAAGAAAAATTTTCTAAATTAATAAAAAATGAGAAAATAACTATTAAGGAAGCTGAGAGGGTCTGAAACATGATAGACTCCCAAGGAAAAACAGTGAGACATAGTCTAGTCAAATTGTCTAATCCTAGAGAGTTTGGCTACAATATGTCTCACTGTTTTTGAGAACAGCAATATGTGTGTTTGGGGGCAGGGCACAGGCACATACAAAAGAACATACATTAGAATAA
>NW_022111379.1:24994222-25004587 GCF_000313985.2 Echinops telfairi
AGAAAGTAAATGTCTAGAAAAGAACGATGGTAAGTTATGTACTAATATGTCTGATACCATAGATGT
This sequence comes from Echinops telfairi, assembly GCF_000313985.2. Classification (NCBI taxonomy): domain Eukaryota; kingdom Metazoa; phylum Chordata; class Mammalia; order Afrosoricida; family Tenrecidae; genus Echinops; species Echinops telfairi. The sequence continues at coordinate 24,994,289 of NW_022111379.1, forward strand.
ATGGGTTGTAACAAGAGTTGTAAGAGCCTCCAATAAAATGATCTTAAGAAATAAATAAAAAAGAAAACAAGAGACCTACACAAATGGAAGAATATCCATGTTCATAGCTTGAAAGGTTTAATATCATGAAAGTCAATACTACCCAAAGATATCCATAAATACAACAAAGTTCTGATAGAAATCTCACTTTAATTCTTTAGAGAACTGGAAAACGAATTACTAACTTCATATGAAGAAGAGAAAGATGGAAGATAAGCAAAGAACTCCTCAAGGAGAACAAAGTACGAGGCCTTGCATACCCTACCTGAAAACACAGCTAGAGTGGGCAAAACTGCCTGGTAGTGTTAGGAAGATGAGTAGTTAGATAAGTGGAAGAGAACAAACTAGCTAGAAATAAACTCATTCATTTAGGCAACTTATCTTCAACAAAGGACCAATAATCATTGAATGAGGAAGAAACAGTCCTTCCAGCAAATGGGGCTGGAAAAGTCGGATTTCTGTCTGCAGAAGAATGGCACAGAACCCATACCTCACCCCATGTACATAACGGAACTCAAGATGGACCAAAAATTAATTATAAATCCTGTACCTATCAAGACCATCAATAAGAAAATAAAGACAACTTAAGGGCCCTACTCATCTCCTGCACTTACAAACCCTTTCTGATTTCACTTCTACTCTGTAAAAACAGAGAAATTTTAATTTAAAACCCTAACTCTATATCTATATCATATATATCTGTGTCTATATATATAAAAGTTTCTATTTTCATTTGAAATTTGGTATTTTCCTTATAATTTTTTCAAAAATCTTAAACAACTTTGAACAATTTCTATCTTGTGTTATATGGATAAAACTAATTTAATTAACCAGTATTCTACTGGGTTTTCTTTCTTTCTTCCTTTTTGTTTTCTCCTTCTTTCTTTCCTGTTATTTCTATTCCTGTGAAGGCCAACTTTATACCATGTATACTCAAGTATAAGCCAACCTGAATTTCAGCTGAGGCACCAAATTTACCACAAAAGCTGCATTAAAAATGTGCTGCAAATTTCGGCTTATGCATGAGTGTATATGTATTTAATCTTTACAAGCAATTGTGATCAGTTACTTCATTTAAAAAAATCATTGTGGATTAGGTAAAGGTTTACAGAGTCAATTGGGTTTTCATTCAATAATTTATATACATTTTCTTTTTCGTGTCATTGATTGTAATCTCCACAATGTAATACGAATTATCCCACTTCCTCCTCATGTTTTCCATTTCCATCCCTCCACCTTTCCAACCCTTCTGAATATTTTCCTTTACTAAAGGCTTACCTTTTGGCCTCAAATAATTGATTATTCTAAATTGTGTATGCCTCCCCTTTTAGACTTGTCTGTTGTTTGGCAACAATTGAGCAATGCCACCGAGCTGCGGGAGGGAATTCATTTCCGGACCTCAAGAATGGAGATGCCTACAGTCTCTATCTGAGATGTAAGCCTGGTCACTTTTATTATTTTGAATTGTGCTCCCAAGTTTTCTTGCGACTACATCCAAAACCTTCTACCATGATTCCTTTCAGAATAACTGGTAGTGATGACTGGGCACCATCTACTTCTTACCTTGCAGTTGTGCAAACTGATATCAATTTGACCCATTATTGGGTCCCCACTTTTTCCAGTCATGCATTTTTTATTTCTTTACTCTTCTTTATTCCAACCAAAGAGAGAACAATGTGGCACATTAGATAGCTACTCATGAGCTCTCAACATCTTATTTCTCTATGAATTTCCTGCCTACTTAGATGGTGTCTTTGGTCACAGCATCTGATCTAGAAGTAGTTCATGTTGGCTCAGTGGTGCATGCTCCTGGAAGGAACTCTTTCAGACTCAAAAGACAGCTGAAGGACGGTTGGTATTTATGGAAAGAGTTCTTGTCCACACATGTTTGTCAAGGGGCAGGTCTCTCATCTTGCAATGCAGGTTCTCCTGGGTGAGTAAGGCAAGGTTCATGCACCCAGCCACTTGAGTGGTGTATCCTGTGCCCAGTTCACAATGTGTCACTCCCACCTCTGGCAGGGTAGGGGCTGTGCAGCAGTGAAGGGGCTTATTGCCAGTCACTAGTTGGGTAAAGGTGGGGACTGACCATGATTCTTATCACCAGATAAGAGTAGGGAATTGTGATAGGTAGGTTTATTGTACCAACATGGCCAATGAACACATGTGGGATTAATTGAAGGGCAGAGAGATAAATGGCTCAGAGAGACTCACCTCTCTTGTCTCTTGCTCTTTGATGATCAGACCAGTGTGTGATTGCCTTAGCTTGTTCTCTACCTCAATATGCAAGATAAACTGCCTGTGGGACACCTAACCCATGGACTGTGTCACTGTAGTTTGAGGTTCCTTCAAGACCTGCTTTGCCACGCTACTGGAGTATACATCACTTGAGTTGGGGACTGTCAGACCCTGTCATCTGGCTGACTGTTGGTGACCTGCCTTGCTGTTTGCTGCTGTGCCCGGATATCCTGAATTGTTCTACAGAGGACTACCGGGTGGCCCTCAAGACTTGAAGGACTGCCAGTGTCTCACAGCTGTCTCCCGGAAATGAGTTGCACTGAGCCATTTGTACTGCTTTATAGATTGTTTAGTTCTTATGTTATATCTGTCTATATAAATATATATATAAAATCATAAGTGTCCTGGTTTTGTTTCTCTAGAAAACCCTTTCTAACAGGAATAAAGGAAGAATTATACCTTTTTGGTCACCATCCCTCAGTGTAGACCCTTGGCTTTTAGCCTGCTGTTTTAATCGAGCACTGCGTTAAAAGCTTGGCCACCCACCTCAAACTAGCTTATAACTCACCTATCTGTCTCCTCTCTTTTTCATTTTCATTCATCTTCTTGCCTGTTTTTAAAAAAATATATTTTATTATATATATATCCTATCATTCCATAGCTCAGTGACGTCAAGCAGAATTGTCCAATTGCTACCCCAATCAGTTTCCACATATCCTTTTTCTACATGGATTCCTTGACGTCATCTCCCTTCACCTCCCCACCTTCACCAGTTTTCCTTCCCCTCAAACCTTTATGCTACTTGCTGTCTCTTTAGCAGTGGTTCTCAACCTGTAGGTTGCGACCCCTTTGGGGGTCAAATAACCCTTTCACAGGGGTAACCTGATTCATAACAGTAGCAAAATTACAGTTATGAAGTAGCAACAAAAATGGTTTTGTGGCTGGGGGGTCACCACAACATGAGGAACTGTATTAAAGGGTCACGGCATTAGGAAGGTTGAGAACCACTGCTCTATAGGATCATCTATCATAGGTTTCACATATTGAAAAATGGAGACACATATAAGCTAACTTCCAAGGATATGACACCTCTGACAGACACCCTAATAAGAGCAAACAAAAACCAAACCAAACAATACAAGCCAAAATACAGAAAATTTTGGAAATCAGATCAGGTCCAGCATGCATTGTAGTGGGGCTTTTAATTGTTCAAGTCAGGTTTATTCCTTTAATCTTCTATATGCCTTGCATTACTCGATGCTGTCTTGTTGGTTTCTACTCAAAGCGACCCTACGTAAGACAATCCCTGTGCTATCGTCACAATTGTCCTAATGTTTGAGTCCGTGGATGCAACCGCTGAGTCAATCCAACCATCTTGTTGATGGTCTTCCTCCTTTGTGATACCCCAGTGCTTTACCAAGCATGATGCTCTTCTCCAGGGACTCGTCTCTCTTGACAGCACGTCCACCACTTGTCAGTCAGCTTGTCACACTGGTGGCTTCTGTGTTGGTGTGATGCTGGAAGCTATGCCATCAGAGACACCCATGGTGAACAGGTTTCAGCGGAGCTTCTAGATTAAGACAGACCACAACAAAGGAATAGGCAGTCAATTTCTGAGGAATTAGTCACAGAAAATCATCTTCTCTGAGCATCAAATCTATTTCTCTATCTTTTCTGCTAAAGCTCATGATTTCACGAGTAGTGTGCCTATGCTTCATATGATCTCTTGTGTCTTTGGTATACAAGGTGTATCTAGCATGCCTAGCTTGTAGTCTGTCATTTATGTGATTATATTCCTAGAATAAATTTTTAGAAGTGTAATTACTGAAAGAAAAAATAGGCATGATTTTAATTCTGTAGGTTTCTGACAACAAATTGAGTTCCAAGTTCTACTATTGAGGACACCTAGTATAGGAGACCAAATCAAACCCATGGCCATTGAGCTGATTCTAATTCATAGTTACTCATTCTAACTCAAATGTGCCCAAAAAGTTTTCAAAGGTGTAAATAGTTATGCAAGTTGACTGTCATATTCTTCTTTCACATGACAGCTGGTGGATTCCAACCACTGACCTTGCAGTTAGGAAACTGAGTAGATATGTATTGTGCCATAATAGAGCAGTAGTACAATAGTTCTTTATTACAAAAAATGAATAATAGAATTCTCATTGTTTTATTAGTAACTTAAGAGCTCATATAGAAAAATGTTTTTGTATTTATTCATTAAAAATAATGATTTAATTAGGAAATAAGTTTCATTTTTATAGTATTAAATCTTTTTTCTTTCTTATTCTTTTGAATTCAGTGTTATTATAATATTTAATCTTGATAAAATCCAGGAACATTGAATACTTTTCTGTTTGTCTTTGTTTTATATGGCTTCCTTTCCATATATTTTTTCTTATCTTCATTCTGAGCATTTTATTATTTTGTTATTGTGATCTTTGATTTAAATTTTATTTTGATACAATATTGTTTTCTCTGGAATCTTTCTACTTTTAAGAAATACCTAAGTTTACCCTCTCACTGTCAGTATTACATTGTTGATATAACTTCAAAATGAGCCTGCCACATGGCAGGAGTGTGGGCACATTTTGTCCCAGTTAAGTCCCATAATTATCTTACCTCCATAATTTTTCTTTTGTTTATATTTGTAAAGGATCTTGCTTGGAACTGTGGGATAAGCATTGAGCTGTAAACTGAATGTTTTCTGTTTCAAAACTGCAGTGAAATATGAGGTTACTTGCTCCTATAAAAAGTTAGGGTCTCAGAAACTCTATGAACCAGTCCTACCTCATTCTGTTAGGGTTACTAGGTGTTTAATTGACCCAGTGGCAGTGGGTTTGGCTTTTATCTTTGCATATTTAAATTACATTTCAAAAAAATCTAGAAATTAATTTTTCCATTGCTTTCTTTATTTCCAACACATTTGTGGTCTTGAGGATGTGTCCAAACTCTGATCTTTGCAGATGAGTGGTATGCTGTAATCGCATGTGAACTTTTAGAAAATAAGGGTAGCCCATAACACTAAAAATTAAATTGGAAAAGCTCCTTGATTTACTTTCTAATTCAATCTAGCCTCAGTTTCAGATTCGCTAGATTCAATTCTGTTGTGTTCTTTCTACCTGCTAGACAGCTTTCTGTTGGTTCAGATCTCATCTTTAACATTATTGATCAAAGTGTCTTCTCAAAGTGAATGCTCATAAATATTTAGCATGACTGCTATTGTAATAGAAATTGGTTTTTGTGCCTTATCTTTGACTTATCTGGACTCACTTTTGAGCATCTTCTGAGTAAATAACTTACAATTTTTAAAATTGTATTTTAGGTGAACATTTGCAAAGCAAACTAGTTTCCCATTCAGTAATTTATACATGCAATGTTTCATGCCATTTGTTGCTATCCTTGAAATGTGTCAGCACTTCTTCCCTTTTTACCCTGCTTTCCTTATTTCTATTCCTTAATTTTTCTTCTTCTTCCCTGTCTTTCCATGTTTGCTTTTGGGCAAATGTTGCCTGTTTTGTCTTATGTAATTGATTGCTATAAGGAAAGCATTCCTCGAGGATGTTTTTGTTTAATTTATCAGCCCTTCTGTGTGTTTATCTGAAAGGTGACATCCAAAGTGGCTTCAGTTCCAAGTTAAATAATGTGTTAGGGCAATAACCTTGGGGCTTCTACCCAGACCCATCAGTCCCATGAGTCGAGTCTCTTCTGTGAATATGAGTTTTATACTATCTTCTACATTTTAATGGGTAGCTATTTACTGATAGCTAAGCATGAACCCTTTCTTCTGGTTTCGGGCTGGAGTCAACTGTGGGTTTTGTGAACCATAAGTACTATGGAGGAATCACTTCCCTGAACCTTCAGTGTTATTCCTCTCTTTTATTTAATATGATAAGAGACCATTAGTTGTGTCTTACATGGCGGTTCTCATGCTTTTAAAACTCTAGCCACTATTCACTAACCTAGGATGTAGAAAATTATCTTTATGAACTATGTCATGCCAATTGACCTAAATGATACACTAGGCTATGGTCTTTAGGTTTCAAGTCCAGTAACTCACTTCCATGAGGTATTTATATACATCTCAGCTATTTCCATAATAGTATCCCCTTTGTGCTTGATCATATATATGTTACATATTTCATAAAATTATGTATGCACAAACAACCAATGCTATCCCTATATATGCACATTCATGTATTCCCATATGACACCTACACACACACATATTTACCTATATATGCACTAAAAAGCATTGGTTTTTTTTTTTTCCTTCAGGAATTGTATGTTACAGCAACTGACCAAACCGAAACCAAACTCATTGCCATTGAGTCGATACTGACTCACAGTGACCCCCCTGTCTGTGTAGGTGACTGTAAGTGTTCATGTGAGTAGAATGTTCAGTATTTTCCCCTCAGAGCGGCCAGTGGTTCCCATCTGCTGACCAAGCAGAATGCAGTCTAACACTCCTTTATGTCACTCGAGTCTGTGAAATCCTTTATTCTCCTCAGTGTCTTCATTTACCTTAGTTGTGTGCTAACTTCTACTGTATTGTGAATTGCCTCTTCCTACACCTAAATTAACATAAAAGTGAATCTCCTTCTCTCTCCTACCATCACCGGTAACCATAAAAGAATATTACTTTCTGTATGCTAACCCATTCTTGACTTTTAATCAAGGTGCACTGTACAGAATTTGTACTTCTGTGATTAACTTATTTCACTCAGCATGATTTACTACACATTCACCCATGCTATGAGATGCTTTATGATCTTACTATTATTCGTTATCAAACAGATTACTCTTTGTCTGTATAATAACAGGGCACTTGTATTGATCTATGTAATAAAGGTATTTCCAACTCACACAGACTGAGTGGATTCCTAAAAGAATTTCAGAGTAAAGACAAAGTGGACAGACAAAGGTAGTCCTGAATCATTATTTAATTCCCATTTTTATCTTTTTTATAATTACTTGTAACTTTAAATCTATCATAAATGTAGAAAAAATGCATGTTCACAGTTTTTGGACAGCAAAGAAATAATTTAGTTTCTTGCCTTTCTTCCCTTTCTGCCATGGTAGGATTTGATGGTAACAATCAAATGCCCATGAACTTGTACATTGAGTCATCCACTAAAAACATAAAAATCAGGATGTTTAACTATAGGGAACCACTCTTCATTGGAAATATTGCTTTCTTTGATCTGTACAGTGTAGCTGTTAACTACTAGATTGATTAGCTAATACACTGAAGTATAAAGTATGACAGACACCTAAATGCACAGAGAAACATCAAACGTTAGTGTGACCGGACATATTTATTGTGAGTAGATACAATTCCAGTTGGGTAGCCTCAATGGATGTATTGTGAACACTCTCTGAAGAGGGGAACAGGATAGCAGGTTATAAAGCCTACTCCAGGTAGGGTTATTTGCAGGTTTGAAGCTTCCTGTCATGTTGTTTTCTCAGAGGATGAGCCGTATTTCAGGATCAGTCAATCATAAATGCAGAATCATTAAGGACATGCTATATATCTTAAAATGGAGACCTGGTGGTGTAGTGGTTATGTTTTGGACTGTGCAAAGATGGGGCTTTCTACTCTTGTTAATGGTTACAGTCTCAAAAACCCACAAGGGAATGCATGAGTCAACATTGACTCGGTGGCAAGTTCTTTTTTCAATATATCTTAAAACACAGATTTCAGTTAGAACTTTGATATTTGGCTTTTTTTTTTTTAGTGGCTGCACATAGCTAGATATAAAAGAGCCTAATAACTAAGGTGAAATGGTCTACCCCCAGCTCTCTCTAGTTCATTGTTTGACCTGGTGCGGACTCCAGGAAAACCAGTAATTTAAAAAATCTCAAGAGTCAAAAGCCACCTAAGGACAAAAAAGAAAGTCAGAGTGTGTTACCTTAACGCCACAGATGCAGAAATCTGGATTCTCAGATGTCTGTGCTTATGTTATAGCAAGTTGAGTGGAACTTTGTATGAACTAAACTAAACTAAACTAAACTTTGTATGAACTAAACATTTATGGTAAGGCTCTCGAAATCTAATGGGTCCAGAACATTTCTCTATCCTACTCTGTGTTTACTGTATCATTCTGGTCTCATTTCTAAAAAATCTGAGATGGAAATGGCAATAGAGAAGGAATTTAGTAGGGAATATATATTAGTTTTCAGAACCAAAATGATAAAAGGCCATGAATATGGTCATGAATATCCCTGAACACATAATCCTAGAGTTTTAGGGGTAAAAGAAGACAAGAATGAAGATTCATATAACTGGTGTGCTGGGGTGGGGGGTAGGGGGTGTGGTGGGGACATGTGGGTAGAAATTGACCTTTTGGTTATTGAGGAGATGAGGAGAAGGAGCATCCTTCACATTGGTTGTTCCTTAAGGTTGAGCCAGCTTAATTCTTATCAAGGTGGAAAAATAGCACATCCTGGTCTAAGACCAGACTTTTCATCTAAATGAAGGTCTGCTTATAGGCAACACTTCTTTACTTAAATTATATGGCAAATAGATACTACAATGGGTTTTCCCTTGTATTTATTTTGTATTTTTAAATATACAATATTATTTCACAAAATATATAATAATGGATATCTCCATAGTGAAAATAATCCCATCACCCACTGTTAGGCTGAATTCTCTAGCGAAGCTAAATCTGATATATGTATATCTATCTATCTATATATAGTTGATCAAGAAAGAGAAAAGGAGAGAAACGTATATCAAGAAAATGGATGTGAAAGTGTGCAAGCACAGTATGGTTCAGGACTATTGTCAGATGCTAAGCTGGAGGGTGCTTTCCACTCATGTGGCTTTGGGGGGCTGATGAGGCAGGAAGCAGGAAGACCAATCAGGAGGCATGAAGATGAAATAGGAAGACCAAAAGTTGGTACATGCAGAGGAGAAAGATTCTAAGGTCATTGGGTCAAGATTTTTGGCTTCAGAATCCAAGTTCAATAGTTCAGATGGCAGGTCAGATAACAGGTTCTGGATGGCTTCCAGGTTCAGCAGGCAACAACATAACAGGCAATTGGCCTAAATCCAAAGAGTTGGAGAACAATGAGCCAGATGCTGGATCCGGCAAGCAGCAGATGGTTTCTCTACAGAGTCTACTTATGTAAGAATTAGACCACATCCCTGAGGAAACTTCTTTTCCGTTCAGAGCTCTGACCTGAAAAGGGGGTGTAAACTCACCCTAATCTTAGAATTTATTGGCTCATCACATCAGATCCCATTATGGAATCTAACTATCATACCAATAAACATTAACTAGAGGTATATCATGTGAAATTACTAAACCAATTGCTATTACTAAGGCCAAAAAGAATAAAAATATATGTTAACTGCCTTCAATATTTACAATCCAGCAAAAGAGAATTACACAATGCTTTAGTAAGGAAATATATAAGACATGTCAAAAATATTTACTCATTGAAATCAGGGGCAGGATAGGAGAGGTTCTTGGGTGTAATTAGAAAGTAGATCATGAAGAAAGTCGCCTTTATACTCGACCTAAGGAAATAATCAAGGAGGAAACTCACAAAGGACAAAAATGAGAAAAAGTCAAGTTTGGTTTGAACAATAGTGATGGCAACTTTACTAGATTAGGGTACCAGATGTACATAGAAAGGATGTTGTGGTAGTCACCTAATCTGGTGTCAATTTAAGGATTAAGAGTGTAGGGGTGGAGTCTAGGCTGTCCATCTGGAGATAACCAGTGAGACTTCTGTGGGCATGGCCTTCTCCTGAGAATTCTGGGAAATCTGGTACTTCCTCCTTGGAGGTGGAAGACACCTCTCTCTCTGCTATTTCCTGGGAGACATTGCAGAAGACAAGCCACATGGACATACCCAGTCCTTGGAAGCCAGAGAAGTCACAGAAAGACTCCTGCCAACACTGAGATGTTTCCAATGACACTGGATCCAAAGACTTTCTACCCACTGGTCTGTGATCCACTGCATTCAGCATCATTACATGTGTTCTGTGAGTCTGGAGAGGACTTTATA
>NW_022111379.1:25005038-25018273 GCF_000313985.2 Echinops telfairi
ATATACAAACACTCCTGGGGTGAGTTACTATGGCAGGGGTCAGACCCAATCCAGGGATACATATGGCAGCCAACTAAAAAGGATGGAGGAAAAAAGAAATAAAGAAGGGCATGGGTAGCGGGGAACAGAGCACTAACCCACCCAAGGGCAGGGTATTGTTTTTATCTCCACAGGAGAGGGAGAGAGGGAACAGACTTCAACCTGGAGCACCAAGATGAGAATATGACATACCAGCATGAAGCAGCAAACCAATAGAGAGGTCTGCTAGTCTAGCCCCAATCCCAACTATGGGGACACCCACTTTCCCCCGGCCCCATCACCAAAGAATGCACCTCAGAGGACAGCACTGAAGTTACAGCTCAGGAAGAGGAAAAGGTCTGCTCAGAACACACAGGAGCAAACTAAGAGGAAAGGGGAGAGAGAGAACGAGAACTGCAACCTGGTCCACCAAGTCCTGAGGACGATATTCCACTTGGAGCAACCAATGAACAGAGAGGACCATAGGGCCGGCCCCAGCATGAGACACAATGTCCCTCACTGACCCATCGCACTATGGGGGACAACACTGGAGACCCATAGCACTATGGGGGACAACACTGGAGACACAGTGTGGGAATTGTGTCCGATCTGACCCCACCACCCTGGGGCAAAACACTAAGGGTGTGCAACAGAGCAGCAGGTGAACAAAGCAATGAAGTCCCAGGGGAATACCAGAATAGACTTTAGGATCAAGATGTGCCACCCCATCAGACTGGACCAGAAAACACGCCTAAAGGTCAACAAAGTATTTATAGGCTTTTCATTTTTTGTCATCATTTTTGTTGTTGTTTTGTTTTGCCCTGTCTTGTTTTTGCTCTTATTATTATCTTTGCATGTCTATCTAGATAAGATAGGTGGGATAAACAATCTGGAGTAGGTAACAATGGTATCAACACTTGGGGTGGGGGTGGGCAGCACTGGAGAGGGTGAGGTGGGGGAAAGGAAGGGTGGAGTAACAAACCCAGGGACAAGGGAACAATGAGTTATCTAAAATCAATGTAAAGGAGGGCATATGATGCCTGGTGGGGCTTGATCAAGGTAATGTAGCTGAGAGGAATTTTTGAAACCCAAATGAAGGCCAAACGTGATAGTGGGACAAGAGGAAAGTAAAAGAAAATAGAGGAAAGAACTAGGAGGCAAAGGACATTTATAGAGGTATAAATAAAGGCATGTATATTTGTAAATATATGTATATCTAATTATAGGGACATAGATCTATGTATATATATTTAAATGTTAAGTATTAAGGGAGCAGATGGACATTGTGTTTCTACACAAGTCCTCATTCAACACAAGAACACTTTGTTCTAATAACCTGGCATTCTATAATGCTCACCTGCCCGACACTATTGCTGAAAACAAAATAAGCTAAATAAGCAAATGTGGTGAAGAAAGCTGATGATGCCCAGCTATCAAAAGATATAGTATCTGGGCTCTTAAAGACTTGAAGATAAACAAGTGGCCATCTAGGTGAGAAGCAACAAAGTCCACGTGGAAGAAGCACAACAGCTTGTGGGATCATGAGATGTCGATGGGATCAGGTATCAGGCATCATCAGAACAAAAAATCATATCGATGTGAATGAAGGGGAGTGCAGAGTGGAGACCCAAAGCCCATCTGTAGACAATTGGACTTCCCCTTACAGAAGGGTCACAAGGAAAAGACAGTCCAGTCAGTGTGCAGTATACCACTGGTGAAATACACAACTTTCCTCTAGTTCTTTATTGCTTCCCCCATCCCATTATCATGACCCCAATTCTATTTTACAAATCTGGCTAGACCAGAGCATGTACTCTGGTACAGATAAGAGCTGGAAACACAGGGCATTCAGGACAGAGAAACTCCTCAGGATCAATAATAAGAGTAGCAATTCCAGGAGAGGAAGGGGAAGGTAGGGGGAGAAAGGGGAAACAATCACAATCATCTACATATAACCCCCTCCCAGAGGGACAGCAATAGAAAAGAGGGTGAAGGGAGACTGCAGTCGGTGTAAGACGTGAAAAATAATAATACTTTATAGATTATCAAGGGTTCACGAGGGAGGGGGGATTGGAGAGGGAGGGGGAAAATGAGGAGCTGATATCAAGGGCTCAAGTAGAAAGCAAATGATTTGAGAATGATGATGGCAACAGATGTACAAATGTGCTTGACCCAATGGATGGATGTATGAATTGTGATAAGAGTTGTACGAGCCCCCAATAAAATGATTTTTTTAAAAGAAAAGGAAAAGGACTCTAAGAAAATTAAGAGTTAATGAAACATTAAGGAATGTATGTAAGATATTTGAAGATTAGCAGTTTAAAATGAAAGGAAATCATATGGATGAGCTACTTTGAACGTCAGGTAATAAATAGTATTTTAATTGTCACAAGATTTAATATTATATTTTTCTATTAAACTAGTAGAAGTGGACATAATTGGAACTTTGAATACATTTTGAAGATAATTTGGGGTCAGAATTATCATAGCTTTTCTGTTTGGGAATCAAGACAAGTATCACTGTTACTTATTTTATTTATTTATTTATTTTGGCAAAACTTATGAAACTTTGCCCAAGAATATTAGGTTAGTATATCATGAACTACTATCCACATTTCAAGTTAATCTGTTTCCTATGTTGAAGGCTATATGAACTGATCTTCTACCATAGGGCCAAAAAAACCAAAACCCAAAACAAACTCCCTGCCATTGAGTTGTTGCCTCTACAGAGCAGGGTCCAACTGCCCCTGTGATGTTCTGAGGCTGTAAGTCCTTATGGGAAAGTCCCATCTTTCTCCCACAGCGCGGCTGATGGTTTTGAACTGTGGACCTAGAGGTTATTCCACACTTGAAACTTTTTAACTTAAAAAATATCCTGTGTTGTGTATGAGTGATATATGAAAGTTTAAAACATGTGGATTTTAAAAAGTCAATTGAAGCCTTAAAGATGTGTATCATGTACCATGTTTAGTCCAACATACAAACATAAATATGAACACAACCTTATTCTCTTTGCATCCCTCCCTCGCCATGCAGACACCTCTAGAATTGTATGCGGGAGATTTAAAGGAACAGACTGCAGAGGTAGAGGGAATCTACAGGACTTTATATTCATTTGCATCGTGCATATGAGAAGTGATTTTCTACTGAATATTGTGATTCATCATAATCATCTACAGATGATTATGATGAATCTACCTACTTATAAAGATTCATTGAATCAGCATGCTGCATGTGCTTTGGTTATTTCAAAATGAATATTTATTTCATTCTAAAATCTCTCTAATGTCAAAATTCAATGGTCTTACCTATTAGAAAATTTCTACATTCTTGCATTTAATTAAAACATATAATTTTCTGTATAGTTAATTACTTAAGGTGTATGAATTAGTTGTACCAATTATTAGTTGTACCAATTATTCTCCCCAAACCATATTCTGCTGAAAACCAAAAAGAATCTATTCCATTATGATTTTGATCATTTGTCCAACAAGAGGTGTAATTCCTTTCTCAGTCATTAATTCAAGTCTGGTTTGGTGTTGGCACTTGATTTCTGTATTAAAATACAGCAGACGTAAAGGTGTGCATGCTCTGAATTTAGAGCTTCAGAGTCCTGTCTCGCTTCCATTCATTCCTTGCTTGTTGTCACAAAGATGTGAGCAAGCCTTGTTTTGGCTGGTGGATGACTGGTAAGAGACCAAGCACAGCTAAGGTCAGGATAAACCAGTAATCACTCATTCACACTGTGGTTGACTGCTTCTACGTGAGGGAACCCTGACCAGAGTACAAAAAATGCATAGCTGAGCTCAGTCTACTTTGCTAAGCTAGAGTTGTGAGCAACATAAGTAGCTGTTTCAAAGTATCAGGTTTAGAGTAGTTTATTATATGGTAGTAACTGATTGGCACCGCCCAAAAATAAATAAATAAAAATTTAAATGATTGCAATAGATGTTTTTGTAAATAAGGCAGTTTTAACTTCAAAATATCTATAAAGTGAATAACAAATAAAACAGCAAATTTTACTAAGTTCAAAACAACAGGCTAAATATGAGAGTTATATTCATTGGGAACTATATGTTTTCTAGTGGCTCAATGGCTAAACATTGCTTCTAATAGAAGGGCAGCGTAAGTCCATGAGCCACTCCAAGAGACAAAGGTGTGGCAGTCTGTCTCTTACAAATATTTAACTCAAAACTCTAATGTTTAGTTTTCTATCTATAGGATCAGGCATTATATTATTTAAAAACTACCTATTTTCTAATTTCTTATTTATATAACTCACTAGTTTTGAATTGATTGTGATTCACAGTGACCCTAAGATATAATATCCATTCAAAACACTTTTACTTCATAGTAGCAATCATTATTGTCCCATTTTATTAAAACCACACCAATAAGCAATTATAATTTATATAAAATGCAGGTCGTGTTTCTTTTTTAAATTTAAATGCCATATAACTCTTGTTAGTGCAAATGAAGAAATTATTTTTTCAGTTTACATAACTGCTATTAATTGGAAGTGGAAAGCACAAATTTTGGAATAAATAGAAGGCTCTAATCATGGGCTCAAACATAGTAACAACCATGAAGCTGGCACAAGGCTGACAGTGCTTTGTCCTGTTCTATACAAGGCTATTATGAGTCGGAGCTGACTTGACGGTGGCTAGCATTCTAGATCTACAGGTCCTGGGTGGCGTAAACAGTTGATGTGTTTGGCCGTTAACTAAAAGTTTGGGGGTTTGAATCCACCCAGAAGCATCTTGGAAGAACAACTTTCTCAAACATGAGCTTTTGAAAATCCTATGAGGCACATTTCTATCGTGATACACATGAGGTTACCATGAATTGGAAACAAGTCGATGACCACAGTTTGTTGTTGTTGTTGTTGTTTGGTTGGTTTTTAAATCCTAGTTCCAACAAACTATATGTTAGTCAATTCATTCTTTCTCCCTAGCATTATCTATGAATGGGAGAAAGATGCATCCTCCCTGCTTGAATCAGAGAGAAAACTATTAAAATTAATTGGGATGGTTTATTTTGAAAGCATAACACATTGTGTAAATGCTAGATTAATATCGTTATCATAGTAGTGACCCACCCTTTCACTCCTGGGTTTTAGAGGTACAGACAGATGAGAGAAATAATTAGTTCCTAGTCACAAATTAATAATTTTATTTTGTGAGCTACTGAAATCACTTTCTCTTTTTTCCTTGAGAATACGTGGGAAGATCGAATGGTGGGTTCTTCAAGCATTTTGCAATCAAGCTTATATTTCACTAATCAATAATGGGCATTTAAAAAGGCAGGCTGTCCTTACCTCTTCTCCTAATTGTTACTTAAAATGAAAAAATGGTTCCGGGTGATTATTTACTGATTAATCTGAATATGTACTGCACTATTTATCACAGTGCCATCACAGACCCATGAGTATATAAATGTAGCAAAGATGATTAATGTATTGTGTCTAGTAAAACAAGAGGAACATAGGGAAAGAGAAAGACAGGTGAGTTGATGTGGTTGTGATGAGACACACACGCAGTGTGTGTCTGAATCCTGAAGTGATAGGATTTTGAAGCACTTTTTCTGAAGTTCATCTTGTAGATGGCATACGACTTACTTTGCTTTTTATTTTTGGTTTATTAATTTACCTGAGAATGATGTGCTGATGGCAACAAGATTTAGAGTTCTATGTTCACCAGGACCATTTTTCTTTGTCATAGAATATGGTTGCATAGTGAGCCCTTAATCCTAACCGTCTGTGATTAGATCATGTGCAGTGGGTACCAAAGGCTGTGTCTTGGAAAAACTAATCACATAAATAGGCTGTAAAGTTTAGGTTTTTCTCTCTGTCTCTCTGATTTGTTCTCTAATGCTCAGTATTCCTTGATTCCTTTAGTAGGGGAAATTTTGAGGTGATGACACAGTAAAAAAAAAACCACTTTAAATTAAAATCATCCCTGGTAGAGGTCACAGACGTTTATTCAAATGTTGCTTAAAAGACTGCCAATAATTCCCCTCAGTAAATAGGTTATTACAAACAGAGAGCACAATTATGAGCATCAATTGTCCTATCAGAGTGGAGAGAAAGTTGAGGGCGGGGAAAGCATCATCCTGACTTTGATTTCAAAGACGGACTTCATAGATGTCACAATTGATGGGTGGAATTGCCCTACTTGAGAGAGCATGTGGATGGACCAAATGAAAGCATTCCCATTAGGAGATCAACAACTCAAGGGGAGTGTGCTTGTGAGGGTGGATGAATCAAGCCTTCTGAGTGCAGGCAGCACAATAGGGACCTTAGCAGCTTCGTACATGATTTATAGTCTAGCACACGTTCTCAACCTTTAAGTCCAATGTATTAAAGTGTGTATTAGGTTACACGGAGTATTTTTACTTTATCTCATGAAGGAAGTGGAGCTGAAGAAAAGAAAACTCAAATCATAAATTGGTCTAAAAGGTTAAATCACCAGCAGAGGATTAAAAGGCAATGAATAAAAGGGTGCTTTAAGGACATTTGGTGTGAGATGACCCAGAACAGATCCTCTTACAATAATCAATTACAGTCAACACCAGATTATTTTTAACAGATAGTATCAGCAATCACAGTTGCTACAGAATTCAATCATTTCAGCAGAAACACTCCCAGAAATGAAATGGGTGCTGATTATGATTGGCATGTGAATAGAATTTTTTTCTACCTATCATGTTTAAAAGAGTAATTCCACGTCGGACAGGGAAAGATATGACAAAATAACAATTTATAAATTATCAAGGGCTTATGGGGGAGGGGAACGGGGAGGGAGGGGAAAAATGAGGACCTAATGCCAGGGCTTAAGTGGAGAGGAAATGTTTTTTGAGAATGATGAGGGCAATGAATGTACAAATGCACTTTACACAATTGATGTGTGTATGGATTGTGATAAGATTTGTAGGAGACCCTAAAAAATGATTTTTTCTAAAAAGAGTAATTCCAAATGAACAAACAAACAAAACTTTACATTTTTTCAAATTTTTCATAGCTGGACTCTACCTATCATTTCCTATGGCAGTTCTAATAGCAGTGAACGAGAATAAAATTTGAGTTTCCCTATTGTATTTGACGAGTAATCGCATGAGTCCCATCACCAAAGTGTAGCTAACAACATTTTGCAGGGGAAAAAATATGAAGTATATGTCATTTTGCTTGTGGCAAGGTCTCAATATGAAATAAAAATTAATCTCATGTATTCTGCAATTGAATTAACATAACCGCTTGAAACTATAATTATGCCTGTGAAAGAAATAAGCTTTTTACATTCTCATCTTGTGATGTTTGGGCAATATTTTATTCAAGTCCATGCTACAACTTTATGTAAGGTGGATAGGCTGCCACTGATTCTCAAAACCTGAATGATTGAGATAAACTCAAAAGAATGAATCATCTTTGCGTACAATCTCAAAAGGATTGTTGATATATAAGGGCAAGTGAAAAAGTATGGCTATTAGAGTTCTAGTTCATATATGCATGGTGTATTTTACAAAATGTACTTATATGTCTCTGTAATTGGTAAATGACTACAGAGAAGTTGTGTTAGGCCGAGTTTTCTAGAGAAACAAACCCAGGGTTGCTCATATGTGCACAAGGGGTACCCAAAAAAAACCTGGATTTTTTTTCAAAGCTATGTATGTATGTATTTATTTGTTTATTTTTTGAAAACCACCTTATCATCTTCAAAGTAGTCTCCATTACACTTAATACATTTGTTAGATCTGTGATTCCATTCTTGGAAACATTTTTCAAACTCATTTGTTTGGGTGACTGACAGCACCTCCCTTGTTCTTTCTTCACCTCTTCTGTGTCATCAAATCACTGTCCTTTCCTGTTCTTCTGTGTTCATGGATACGAAAAGAAGTTGTTTAGAGCGAGGTCAGGTAAGGTGTGTGGCGCAGGAGAGGCATGCTGTTCTTGTCAAAAACTGGAGCACTGAGATGGCTGTGTGTGCAGGTACATTGTTGTGGTGGCAAAACCTGTCCCCCGTCTGCCACAAATCAGGCCTTTTCTGTTGCACACTCTTAAACAATCTTTTCAGAACCTCGAAATAGAAGCTTGATTAACAGTCTGAACTTGTGGAATGAACTCCTGATGTACTACAAGTCAACATTTTCATCCGTTCAGGAAGTTGATGGATGTCCAGAATAAGGTTTGTCATCAATCAACATTTTACCTTTTTTGAAAGGAGGAAACCACTCACTCACTTGCGTTTTTTCCATAATGCTGTCCTTGTAAGTCATGTTCAACATCACAACAGTTTCTGTGGCATTTTTCCTGAGCAGGAAACAAAATTTCACAGCCACACACTGTTCTCTTAAATTGGCCAACACACACACACACAAATGAGGTTCCGGTGAAACTGCTTTTATGAAAAAATTCCCTGTGACCAGAGAAAACCTTCCCAGGTGGCAACACTGGGTGCACTCACTCAAAGCTAGTTGCTCGATGCTCACTTAGAGGGAAAATGCCTACAGTGAAAGCCCACTCCACTCAGTGCAATTCCATTTTTTGCGGGGGTAACCCCTCAGATAAGAAAGAGCTATATATCAAGAAGTATTTATATATCAAAAAAAGATATCCCAGCCCAGTCCAGCTCAAGCCCACAAATCTGATGCTAGCCAATAAGTGTCTCTTCAGACTCATGTAACCACATGCAGGTGACGTACAATGGTAAAGCATGAAGTAGAACGATCCTAGACCAGTATGTGTAAAGTACTGTGGATTCAAAGGAAATATGGCAGGTTGGCAGCAGAGTCCCAAAAAACAGGACAGCAAAGGGGAAGCGAGAGAGAGGGAGTTATCCTCCACACGAGATTCTGGTCACTAGAAATCATGTAAATCAATTTTTGGTCCATTTTTTGGCATCTGTGGCAAAGAAGAGTTTGTTGTTTTTAACACTCCCTTCATGGCAGCTATTTTGATTATTAATCTACATCTCCTGTCAACTGTAAAGGCCAAGTTCAAGAATGGGACCTTGACAGGAAGTACTGATACCATTTTTTGTTATTATTTCTACCCAAAATAGGCTGTCGACACGTGACCTAGCCACTCTGGACCCTATAAGAGCGGTAACTAATGCACAAAGAATATTCATGCTGATGCCACCTGATCAACAGAGATAACTACAAAGACACCATCATGTCTCAGAAACACCAGGGAATTTCCATGCATGTGGCAAAACAAGAAAGGGTAGCACAAACAAGTGACCTGTACATAAATCCAGATGATTTCCTGATGAAGCTAGACATTAAGTTTCACCACAAGTTCAGAAAAATGATATTCGGTGATTTCATTGGACAGGGAAAAAGGTTGACAGAAGTACAGGGAAATTCCAGGAATAGCTAGAAGAACTCAGGAAAGAACAATCTAATAATACCAATGAAAAATTAAGGCGATTTCAACCACTTCAACCACGTAGAAATCCAGAAGGCAAGCTCTAAGATATTAGAACTAGATAGCATTCAGAAAGAGCAACACAGTTGAACTGAAGCAATGAATCAGCGAGCTTGATGATAAACCTGTCAATTCCAAACTAACAGCAGAACAATCTATTAAAAAAAAGTAATAATTCCAACAAAAAACAAGAATTCTATGAGACCCTATAAAAAGGGAAAACATATTTGATAAACATACCAGAACAGACAGATGAGAAAGGAAACAAACTGAATAGTACAAGAATGATGGGACAAAAACTTTCCTAACATGTTGACAGAACAGAAAATAATCACTCAGGGAGCCTTTCATTACTATTAAGTCAATGTTCACTCATATTGAACCCTTGTGGGTTTCTGAGACTATAACTGTTCATGGGAGTAAAAAGCCCAGTCTTTCCTCCGCAGAGTGGGAGGTAGTTGTGAATTGCTGACCACGTGGTTACTTTCACCTTAACACAACAGCGTCCTGAGAAAAGGTGGAGAGATTGGAAGACTCATACCTTGCTTGTGGGATTGCAGAATTGTATAGTCATAGAAACTAGTGTGGCAGTCTCTTAAACGAATGTGAATAAGAATACTTATGACAGCAATCTCCCCTCTCGAAACAGACTCCAAAGAAATAAGGACTTAAACACAAACATGTATATGCACACTCATATTTACTGCAGCATATCCAAAACAGCAAAACGATGTAAAAATCAAAATGCCCATTAAGGGATGAATGCGATGGATAAATGAACCCTGGTAAATAAAAACAATGCAATATTATGCATATTTTAAAAACAATGATTAAACTGTCAAACACTTCATGGCACGGCTAAATTCGGAATATATTATGTGCAACAAAGTTAGCCCATCTCATAAAGCCAGATTCTACACGACACCATTACTAGAAGGATAAAAGAGAAAGGAACATTACTTTGACACCAAAAGAGCCAGATTGTGAAGGTGGAGGCTGGGAGGAAGAGGCAGGAAACAAAGAGAGAGAGAACAGGAGGGGAAAAATATATTGTTTCAATTAAAAAAAAAAAATCAAGGAGCCATGTTGGTGTGCTTCATTTGGGGCAGCGTTTGACCCGAGGCATGAAGAGACAGGGAAGAAGGACTAGTGGAAAGTAGCCATGTCTGTTATTGATTGAGAAGAGAGGTGTTACATGGGGCGGTCACTGTCACATCAAAATGTGTGTGCCTGGTTGAATGAAAACCATTCTGTAAACCCATTCAAACAAAGATAAAAAGTTAAACAAAAATATATGAAGATCGTAGGAATGAAAATGTACTTATTTCACGTCTACTCACTCCGAGTCAACTACTTTTCTTCCTTAATATTTACATTTAAAAATTGGCTTACCCTGAAACAGGCTTCCATTGGACACATGGATAGATCCCTCTGGTATTCTAAAAAGTACATTGGTTGGATTGAAAAGATATGAACCTAAACATTAAATCTACATGCTCAGATTGCTGTGGTGGTGGTGGTTAGGTGCCATTGAGTTGAAGAGAACCCGTAGTGGCCCAATGGACAACAGAACTGAACACTTCCTGGGCCAGAGCCACGCTTACCATTGCTCTTATATTTGAGCCTATTTTTGCAGCCACTGTTGTCAATATGTCTTCCTGAGGGCCTTCCTATTTTTTGCTGTCTCTCTCCTTAATCGAGCACGGTGTCCTTCTTCAGGGATAGGTCTCTCCTGACAGTATGTCCGAAGCATGTGAGATGAAATAGGCAGGACCTTATGTTGTAGTTCCATCATTTTGTGTCCACTTGAAGATATGAAAGTGTAGGGGTGGAGTCTAGCCTGTCTCAGGTCACAGGCTGCTTGCTCGTCCTTCTGGCCATGGCCTTCTCCTAAGGAACGACCTGGGAATGTCCTCCCCTCTCTCTGCCTGCACCTATGGCAGCAAGTCATGCTGAGACCTGTGCGAACCCTGTGACGTGGGCACCACCACTGGATCCAGCAACCTGCACCACCCGGCTGGTGCTCTTCCTGCAGTCTGCATTATTGTATGTAGCTGTGTGAGTCTGAATAGAGATTTATGGACTAGTGTTGGAATTATGGACTTGATATGGACTGGGTTAGGATGTTTTCTTGATATATAATTACTTCTTGATATGAAGCTTTCTCTTACACATGTAGAGTGTCAGTACATTTGTTTCTTTAGTCCACCTGTCCTAACACACATAACTTCTCACACTGGATGGTGTCAGAACAAAACCACCAAATGTTCTCATAGATGTCTTATCTGAAAAAAGGGCAAAATGACAGCAGAGTTGTTTAAATGTTGGTGCAGATGGCACGCTCATCTCTTAATAAATACAGCCCTCCTCTGCAGAAAAGTGGAAAGAAACCAAGTCATCATTCTTTCCATTTTTAGCTGCAGAATACCCTGTTCTTGATGTCACCGGGGAATTGGAAGGAATAGTAAAAGAAAAGAAATGTACATATTATGTGCTTATTCATTATACAATAAAGGATCTTTTGAATAACATACATACCACAGTTTGTTCTGAAAAACAAAACAGCCAAAAACCATCACCGAAGTGTTCGTGTTATGATTATTTATACAAAGATGAATTCCTTAGGCAATGACAGCAATTTTTATTATAATAACAACAGCACTCACTGCCGTTGAGGCAATTCTGACTCACTGCACCGCTATAATGTCAATTACTATTAAACCATTTATAAAATTTATGGTATGACCCATAATTTGAACTCTCCATCAATCCAATTTTATAAGGAGTTCTAAATGAGTCACACACAAAAAGTTCACTGTGTAATAACATAGAAGCTAAGAGATTCACAAATTACGTTCATTAGTAGCAAACATAGGCAGTAGAATTTATAAAATAAAAAGCAAAAAAAAAAAAAAAAAAGGGCGGGGGGGAGCCAGGCATAGGAAACTATGAGTAAGCAAAAGCCCGAGACTAATAAAGGCATAGGAATGTGGTATTTGAGAAGTTGAGCATAAACCATGAGTTAGATATAATTGGTAGTAGAAAAAAATAAGCCATGGAAGCAGCAATATAAAATTCTCATTACTGTGAAACAGAGTAAGGAGTTACAGACTTTTGATGTGGAAAGGATATCAAGATATCTTAATTCAAAGAAACTCAGGGTATCATAAACCATGTCCAATTATATCTGACTATATCCAATTATATAGCTTCCTGCTCTTCCTTGGTGATTTTACTTCCTCTCCACATATTTTGCAATAATCCCCATAAATGGAGACAACGTCTCTTTTATTACCAACCTAAAAACATAGCTTGGCACGATGGAACCTTGGCAATGAGAGTCAGGGTTTTTGCCTCTGAATTACACATTGCATTCAAACCAGGTTCAGACATAGCTCTGTAGCTTTATGTGACTCTAATTTGCCATCTTTCACTTAAATTGAAGAACAACCCAATTAAAACCTCAGAATATTTAATAAATCCTAATCGACCCTTTAGACTATGCCCCTTGTCCTTATTTTCTTTATTTCTCTGCAATCTGAGGACTGTGGAGATTGACAGCACCAAACAAAAGGATCTAATTCAGATTCCTTCCTTTCTAAATGGACAATTTAACTCTTCACAGAAAGGTAAAATGTGAACCAAATTTCAATAACATAATTCCTTATGTTTATAATCCATTATATGTTTTTAAACACACACACATACCTATACACCACTTTACTTTATTTATAGCTCACATTCAAAATAAGATGCAAATTTAGGTCCAAAGTCCCAATATGAACCAGCAGGT
>NW_022111379.1:25019103-25021137 GCF_000313985.2 Echinops telfairi
TATGAATGAAAGGGCAACCGAGTGTTCTTGTCACAGAGAGGTGACTGTGTATATACATTGAATACTGCCCCTCAATTACAATTAAGTACTTTGCACTGATGATGAAAAATATGAGGAATCAAACAGTAAAATGTAAAGGTAACATTCTAGAGGAAAAAATTATCATAGTATAGGTTTTTTTCATTTTTTGAAAAGAGATACCAAATATGAATTTCTCATTATTTTTGAAAGCAGCAATATAGAATTTTGACAGATGAATCTTGTTTTGATAGTTTCAGCGTCTGTTAAATACAAAAGTGGAGAAAATAGTTAATTCATTCTGTGGGAAATGTTCAATTTCCATGAGATTGCAATAGGAGCATTTGATTTCCAAAGATACCAGACATTTCTAAAATTTTACACAAAATCAACCTATTGTGAGATGAATTATCATGAGCCAGCCTGGCTTTCACAGGCTCTGTTCAGTATGAATTGTTTCTCTTTGAAATTTAACATTTCATGTACAAGTCAACCATCTGCGCAAGTCAAATTCCGCGCCACTGGCTATGTTCTTTGAGCTGTGCAGCCAGTCTCACAATTCTCAGCGTTGTTCCTCCTTTATTTGCATTACCTAACTGCCCTCTAAATTTCCTACTTGATCTTTTGAGTCCCTGATGTCAATTTGATCACCCATAGATACATTTTTAAAAAACATAATGTGTATGGCAGTCATTTTTGCTGGTTTAGCTAAATTATTGCTTATAATATTTCAAGGAATATTTTTGGTTTAAGGTTCAAAGAATATCCCAGGGCTGTATTTTCAGGGATTCAGCCAGAATTGACTCATGACAAACTTTACTGTTGCTCTACATTTAATCTTTTTGATCAAGGTTCTTCGATAGACTCTTTGATCAAAATACTTAGCTATGGTAGCCAAGCACCATCCAGTTCTGGTTCAGTGACAACTGTCCAGGGCAGCAATTAACCACACATCCCATTTCTTTGTCTTATACAAGACTTCCCTTCATCTGTTGCTCCAAGCAAATAGAAACCAATTTTTAGTCTCTGATGGTCACTTGCAAGCTTCTAAGACCCCTGGTACTAAACAAATAACTGGGAGGTAGAAGTACTAAACATATTATTAGGCCAATTACCTGTGATGTCTTAGGAAACCAGTACCCTAAACCTCCAACCAAGGAATCAAATCCCATGAGGTGCTTCACAGTACATGAGAAACCTCAGCAGCTTAGATTTCCCTTTATCGTCAGCTTGTAGATTCTCTCTGTGAATTTGGACTTTGGGTCTTTTTATTTCTTTGCTTACCCTTTTACTTTAACACAACGGCTTCGTGAGAAGAGATTCATAGGATGTAAGGTTTTTAGAACTTTTACATCTGAAAATATCTTTGGATACATAACACCAAAATCCAATTTGGATGTCTACCTTGTGGCGTGATTTTGTACTTCTCATTCTTCCACAAGGTTGGCCGTTTGAAACCGTTAGCTGCTGCGGCGAAAGGTGAGGCTTTCTACTCCCATAGAGTTACTGCCTCAGAAAACCAGTGTGGGCAGTTTGACTCCACCTGTAGAGCCCTGTTGAGCTGAAATTGACTGGATATTAGTGAGTTGAGAATCTTCACTTCCAGTGTCACCTGGAACCATAAATTCATAAGCCTTGAGAGAAGTGTGCATGTGCAAATTATGATGCTTCATAGTTTTTATTATTTTCAGCTTAGAATTAGCCTTGGAGATATGTGAAGCTATGTATTGCATACTTTCCTGGTTTCTGGTTCAAAAAATTTATTGTTTTTATCTACCTCACTTTCATGGGTATTTTTTTCTTTTAAAACATCCTTTTCAGTAAAATGATCAGTTCTCAGAATGCTATTTTTAAGCAGCATCAATGCATACTATGAAAGGAATTTAAGAAAAGTATGCCTTCTTAAATTTCTTTCATAGTATTCATTGACATCTAAAAGAATACAATAACTAGAAAAAAATAACAGGGAGGTGAAATCTTTTTATACTAAAAACTTAGGAATGCTGCTAAAAGTAT
>NW_022111379.1:25026878-25040781 GCF_000313985.2 Echinops telfairi
GGGCCCTAATTCTCTTGAGTTTTAATATACAACCTAATTAGATGGACCACTTTCACAATATTACCAACAATTTTGAACATTGTGTGATCACTCCATTTGAGTAGACCTCAATTAAAGTAAGCTTTTCTATAATTACACCATTCACATTTTGGACCATTGTATAACTTGGCTATAAAAGTGACCGAGAAATTGCCTTCTTCTACTCTCTTGTCTAAATATTTTACTTTTCCTCCTAAATTCTCTACTAATAATGTGAGTGCTATTACCCATTAGAAGATGATATCAAATAGTAGCTTCCTTCCTCCCCCACTATCCAATGGATATTTAAAAGAAAGATAATGGATACTTAAGCAAATTCTATTACTTTTCCCAAAATTGAATACAAGCAAAGTGGGGAAAAAACAAAAAAAGACTGGTGAACATTTGCTTTTCAGTAAAAACAGAAGTATTGAAATAATCATTTCAGAATTTTAGCTAATACTTTGAAAAGTGAATTAATTTCATAAGATCTTTTCTAACACCAAAAATGTAGCTTTTTATAAAACCATTCGGTACTGAAGTGAATGTGAATTGTTTTCCTCAAGTATTTCTTTTTTATTTCAAGAAGACTGAATTAAAATCCAACATAAAATTAATAAAATATCATTTCAAGATTTCCTTTTATGTAACAAGAATGACTAGCAATCATTCTTAAGTGGCAGATATCTTGTTTAACCTATCTTCTAAATCCATACTATTTCCCATCCCCTTGAGGTGACTAATATGTCAATCACCTTAAAATAAGTGGGCCTCGTGAGCTAATTGAACAAATGACATTTCATTTGGCTTGATCAGCTTTTTGATTATTCACAGCTACGTTTTGTGATGCTAAGTTCAGCAAGAGTCTCACAAGAACGATGATGGAAGAAGACTGAAGATACTTCCTTGGCAACATGATGATTTGGAGCTCAGAACCAGACCCCCGAGGTTAAACCCAGTTCTGTCACTTCTCTTTAGTTAAATATACTGAGACTCCTGTCAAGTTATTTAGTTTGTCTTAGCTGCTTCCTCATCTGAAACATAAAGATAATAATAGTGCCTACTTTAAGGTCTTTGAGGGGATCAAATGAGTTAACTCATTTTTAAAAGATACAGAACCAAGCCTGATGCATAACCTCTGCTGTGTATGTGCTTGAGGAGCCTGAATTATAGGGGAAAGGATGATGTAACCAAAATTCTAGCTGATGCAGTCTCTACTCGATAGTCATAGAAGTTTCAACTCCCGGAGAGATTTTCCAACTGTGGGTGAGAAATGAAAGGAATGAAGAGAGGTGTCTAGGCCAGGGGGTCTAAATATGGGGCTGAATGCACTTGCTTATTCTCAGCATTGAAGGTGCCTGATTCAGTGACAGCAGCCTTCCTCTAAGAACCAATCCTACACCTACCTCTATCTCAAACCCACCTGAATCTTCTTACTGTTCTTTAAACCCTGAAGGTGATAATAATATGATTTCTCTCTTTTTTTAAGTGGTGGCTTATCATGTGTTTTCTTTGTTATATAGCAAGATACAATTAAATAATACTAGGTAAAAAAATAGGTATAAAATTCAGATCAAACTGCTCATGATTCTAGATTTGTCTTCAGTAGCTCTGTGACTTTGGGAATCTCCGGTGTCTGTGTTTCATGATTTTGCTTCAGAACATGATTAAGTGATTTACTTTTTGTAAAATGCCTGATGTGACATCTTGCACTGTTTGTCACACAAATAATCATTTAATGTTTTGCTTTTGAGTTGATGTTGTTTTATTGTACATACTTTAAAAAGTAATTTTGAAAATTACATAAGAACTGTATTTTGAAATGCCCAAATGTCCTTCCTTTTAAGATATGCATACATACTGTTATCTTGAGAAATTTAAACAGACCTTTTCCTCAACACAGATGTACTCAAATATTAATGTAACTTTTATCATTTGCTCTGAATTATTGAATTTTCTTCAAATCAGAAAACAAAGAATGTAATCTGCACACTGTGTCTGTCCAGGTGGACTAATGAAACAAGTTCATAGACACTCATATGTGTATGAGAGAACTTTATACAAAAGAGCAATTTTACATTAAGAAAACATCCCAGTCCAGTCCAGATCAAGTCCATACATCTGATATCACCCCATATGTTGATACTTGCCCATAAATTCCTCTTTAGACTCACACAGCCATGCAATGACACCAAATGCATGAAGATCACAGGCCAGTGGGTGGAAAGTCTTGTGGTGGAAGCATCTCAGCATTGACGTGGGTCTCCATGTGGCTCCTCTAGCTCCAGGGCTCCGGCTCTATCAGGGTAGCTCCATGTGGCTTGTCAACAGGAATGTCTCACAGGGAATGAGGGAGTATCTGGCCTCCAGTGAGCTATTTATCTCTTTCATGGGCCCAATGTGGTCATCAAACTGTGACCTGATTGACAGGCTAAACTCCGCCCCTTAGCAAGTTGACAAAAGATTATGTCACTGCCACACACACATTCTAAATAGAGTTACCAAAAGAGCTTTGAAAGGCCTTCAAAAGGGACTAGATATTTGTCTTCAGATCATCAATCCCTTCTGATTACATCAAAGAAAGCAAGTACATGGATTAGAGAACAACAGAAGTTTTTAAAAAGGAGAGTGGTGTTTCTTTAACTGATGTCTAATTTTAACAAAAAACATCCGAAGGAAAGACTTAAAGATACCAATGACGGTATAGCCAAGAGAGAAAGACAAAGCAAATATAGTCTGCATGATCAAAATTTGGTAACATTTGCAATGCTGTCTATTTTCCAGAGGCTAGAACAGACAGCAGGGAAGTTTATGAAGCTGGAGTCATCAAGAAAAGATCACACCCAATAAGAAATGATTGCTAGGAAAATTATTAGGAAAAGTGATTGGGAGACATGATTGTAGTGGGAAGTCCCCAGTGGGGATCAGTAGTCTCCAAATAACCTACCAAAATATCAACTGGAAAGAAGATGAAGCATTTAGAATTGCTGTACAGATCTTACAAAGTCAGGTTAGGAGAGTATCATCCATCAGTGTGAAGAGACAATTTCCCATGTGTCGCTCTCATTTCTGCATGAATTTGAAAGAGTGCTATTAAACCTTTTGTTTTAGATAGTCTTCTCAAGGATATTTGTAAAGCATTCAGCTTTGAGGGACAGAGATAATGTTTTCAGACATAATCTTCAGAGCAGAGAATATAATAAAATATAATATTTCTCCTGAAAAAGTTCAGAAATGTTTGTCTATAGCCTGTTTTAAAATGGTATTGCATATGCTCAGAATTCCCCAGCTGTGACATAAGTCCACTACGTGTGTAATATGCACATAGACCACTCTTCTCTAGCTCTTGGGATCTGGGAGTCAAAGAACAATTGAAAACAGTTACCTCATTTAGCACAAGTCCTTCTCCTTTGACCTGGTAATCCAATATTTTTTGCCATCATCCACAAAACCAATACGAAGTGTTTTGAAAGCTTTAAGTATGGTAACAACTCAGAACCTTCACAATTCCTAATAAGAATGTGACCCCAGTCCTTTTCTCTCCTGAGAAGCCCTGGTGCTATAGTTGCTATATGTTACGTTGCTAAAAGGGAAAAAAAATGTCATCCGTTCAAAACCACCAACCACTGTAAGAAAAAGGCAACGCTTTCCACTCCTGTAAAGAGTTACCGTCTTGAACACTCGCAGGGGCAGTTATACCCTGTCCTATAGGGTCACTATGACCTGATGGCAGTGAGTTTTGGTTTTTCTCTCTTGAGGACATAAAAGATGGAGTTAGAAACAGAACATATTAGTGAGGGTTAGATTTTATATCAACTTGATGTACCTGGGTGGAGGTAGAGGTGGAGTTCAGCCTGTCATTCAGGTGGCTGTCGGTGATGTCTTCTTGGGGGCCTGACCTTTTTATTAGAGAGATGCTACAGAGAACTGAGCCCTCTGTTGTGCTTCACCTTTCTGCTTGTTTAAATTCTGTGTCTGGTTCCAGAGGGTGTGCCATGTGGTCTGCCAACCCAAGGGACTGTGGATGTTCTGCCATCTTCCTGAAGAACATGGATCCACGCGAATCTGCACCCACCAGCCTGGATTGCCGTGTTTCCTGCTTCACCTTCCTGCTCTATTGGCCACCAGCTGCATGTGTCTGGACGTCTTTATAGCTAGCATTTGACCCATGAACTTGAGTTGGCCAGGACTGAGCTGCTTTCTTGACATAAATTTCTTTCTTGATACAAAATTCTTTATTATATGTAAATGATTGTCACTAGATTTGTTTCTCCATAAAACTCAGCCCAACACAGCATTCTACTAAGGAGTAACACGGGTAAAAGAGAGAAAAGAAAGCTATATTGGACTCCATGCCCATTAGGAGCTTTACTGTTTAGAAAGGTGGGATGAAGCTTTAACTTGGATGAGGGGTAAGTTTTGATAGTGTTATTATATTATCTTTTTAATACTGCATAATAAATTTCTTCTAATATTTGAAAATAGCTGAGAGAGCTATAATATCTCAAAGGCAAGAAACCGGGTTTTAACATTTCATGATCAAAATGTGTGGCATTAGGCATTAGTGAAAAGAAGGCTACAGGAATTGATGGACTTCCAGCGGAATGTTTCAACAAATAGCTTTAGCACTGGAAGTACTCATTTGGTTCTGCCAAGAAATTTGGAATACAGCTACTTAGCCAAAAGACTCAAAGAAATCCATATTCATACTCATTCTAAAGAAAGATGTCATAAAAGAATGCAGAAACTGCTGAACAATATTACTCAGATCAAAAAAAATATTTTTCAGAAGAAAATGAAAAACTAAATGGTTCTAATAAGTATATCAACAGGGAATTACCAGAAATCTGATCTAGAATCAGAAGACATGAGATGAGTGAATAATTGCTGGTATCGGATGGATTCTGGCTGAAACAGAGAATACGAGAAAGATGCAGTGTTTCACTGACTACTTAAAGATATTTCTGTGTTGATAAAACAAATTATGGATTACATTGCACACAATAAGCATTCCGGAACACTTAAATGCATTCATCAAAAACAACCAAAAAAACTACCCCAAACTCACTGTCATTGAGTGGATTCCAACCTGTAATGACCTTATATTGATCCCAAGGGACACAGCAGAACTTCCCGGTGGGTTTTAAAGACTGTAAATCTAAGTAGAAAGACTCATCTTCTTCCTGAACTATGATGGGGTTTTGAACTGCTGAGCTGTGGTTAGCAGTTTAATGCATAGCCCACTGTCATCAGTGATTCTCAGTCGGTTCATGGGGAACCTATATAGAGACCATGATATAGTACTCCAAACAGAAAAAAGTATGTAATTCAAAGTTTAAGAGTAGAATGTTATGTACCCAAGTTGAGATATTTCACTATTCAGTTCATATGCTGAGAAAATTGTCCGAGAAACTGGAAAATATGAAGAAAAATATGGTGTCAGGATTGGAGGAAGACTCAGTAATAACTTGGAAAATGCAGATGACACAATCTTGATATCTGAAATCAAAGAAGACTTGAAGCATGCACTGATGAAGATCAAAGACTAGAGCCTTTGGTATGGATTATACCTCACCATAAAGGAAATCAAAATCCCTTGCAACTGAACCAATGAGCAACATAATGATAACTTATGCATATACTATATATTATCTGTATATACCCTATATCTATGGTATGTTGGGTATAGATACATAGAAAAATATAGTGTAATATATACAGGATCTTTGTTATAGTATTATATATACAGAATCTTTATTAAAGCAAACCAGGTATAGTGATACATGCAATCATAGTGAGAAAACATTGCCAGTGGTACTGATGGCCCAAACGGCTTTCCGTTTTCCAGAGACACTTTTCAGTGTCATCGAGGGGACAAAGCCCAGAATGTCAAAAGGGGTGGGATGAGGGAGCAAGATATAATACTACCATGTAGCATGAGGTCAGTTATGCAATAACTGTATATGCACACATTTGGGATGAAAATGAACCTGACAGTTCAGTAGCATAATTGGAGGCTGATCCTCTCAACTTTCTGAAATTTCAAGGAAATTGTTACTTATAAATCAGAAAAAAATGTGAATAAAAATTGCACTTGGATACTGATCACCTTCCTACCAATTTGAAGTTACTGAAGAAGTCTTAGGTATGTACTATACCGAGATGGTGGTGACTGACTTGCATCACCTCGGTGGAAGATAAGCAGTAGTCCAGGATCAAGATATTTTGGGTCTCATTGATGTTTGATCAATGGTGTTGGGTCTCATTAAGTCCTGCCCCCCCTTCTCCAAAAAAAGCTTAAAGTAGCTAAACCTTCATGCTACAGGAAGTATCAGCACCCATCTCAATGCTCTTTGTCATCTTAGCTGCCTTCTGCTTCTACTTTTCAAAGGCTCGGTTTGAATAAAGTTTATTCAAATAAAGGGAGATGGTTAGCGAGTCAGCCTTCAGAGGATATTTAGTAGAGAGGGTTCTAGAAGCAATCTCCTCTATGTCATTATGAAATTTCTCTGGTGCGTTTGCCTTGTCCATCATAAATTTTGTCCGTGCTAAGTTGTTCAGTCCCATTCTACAGCTAGACCCGCTTACCAAACCCTGGCAAAGCTGCAGGCTGAACAAGCTCTTTAGGAAGAGCCGTCTGTTATCCACACACTGGGCGAGGAGGGTGGCTCTCGCCTCAGAAGGAGCAAAAAGGTATTTGAAAAGCTAATGGCTACAAGTCATTCTCAGGTTGGTTCTATTTATCCCCCAGCAATAGAAAGGAATCCCTTCTATACTAGATCATCTCTTGAATTTTTAAATAATGCTTAAACATCTTCCAAGGCTTTATGCGGCTACATTGACGGAAAGGATGGAGACTGGTAAGAAGGGCAAAGGGAGAGAACTCTGGAAAAACATATTTCTTCTGAAATTTACAGTTTCTCAACTGCCTGGGTGCAACTACTAAAGATTTCTTGTTCCAAAGTTTGTAAATTTCAAAAGTAAACAAAGAGAATATAAAGACCCCTCGAGACAAGAGAAAATCCTAGGAGTTCAGCATCACAGGTTCCATATATTCTAGGGGAAGGAGGAGCTGGCTTTACCCTTCACGTATGACAAATTAGGAAGATGCCTCACCTTTCATTCAGGTCACAATCCTTAGCCCATTGGACTTGAATCCAATTTCAAATGACTACACTTTTCTTGTACTGTCCTATATCCATTTGCTCAAGATAGAATAATCCGACAAGCAACTTCAATGGTCCAAGAGACAAAAATCTCCACTGCAGGCCACAGGAAGGTTGTGCTGGTCCATGAGAAGAGAAGCCATAGGGCCTATTGACTCCTGAAGCAGTGGTGCTCGGTGACAGCCTGATTGCCTGGGTGTTTTAGACTTGAAACTGTTGTGCTGGGCTAGACACTACTTGAGAAGATCACGTTCTCTGCCTCAATAAGTGCCTTGGTTTTGGTGTTCAGTCAAATTTGAGAGATTGCAATGGCTCCACATCACCTCCATTATTGATGTGATGTTACAAGACCATGCATGCTGTGCCCCCCAGAGTTAGAGATGAAGGCCAACCCAAGACCCCATGGGGTTTGTTCCAAGTACTGCCATCAAGAATATTATCACCACGTGATGTGAGTGCTAGCAATAAAATGGAGAAAATATTGAAATTGTTAAGGATTTACTTTGATCCACAAATATGTATGGTGTCATATCTGTATTACCTCCCAATAAAATGGTTTTAAAAAAGAGAAAAAGAACGACATATTTTCATTGGACAAGTCTAGTGTAAAAAATCACTTTCAAGTGTTATAAATCAAAGATGATCCTGTGAAGACTAGGGCACTTGAATCAAGCCAGGACATCTGAGTACTTCACTAATAAACAGTTCACTTGAGACATTTGCTCCTGGACATTTCCTTTCCGAATCTAGCCATTAGGCTTTGATAAACAGAAAGACCATACTAGTCAACAACTCTACTTTGTGTTGGAGGAGATATAAGATAACAATGCAGATGAACACGTGAATGAAAGATATGATCACAACTATCTTTGTTAAAGGACCTCTGGTGGCAATAATCTATTACATATTGGGTAAGGTTAGCAGTTCAGCTCCATCAGTGGCTCGGTGGAAGAAACATGATGCTTTCAGTTCAGATAAAGATTTACATCCTTGGAAATCCGAAGGACTGTTCTACTAAGTTTTATGAGTCAGAATTGGTTGATGGCAGTAGATTTAGCTTATCATTGACCAATAAGATTTGTCAAAAGAAACACATTTGTAAGAGGTACATACATACACTTTGGATTTCTTGCTTAGAGCATACATATAAAATAGCAGTAAGAGTTATTATTCCAACATTTATTGAGAAGGACTCAAGTAATATGACCAAGTACTTAGGAGTTTCAAGAACAAAAATACGGTAACAACCATACAATTTTCAAATTTCTGGTATACAAATTACGATGGTTAGGAATTATTTCAACTTCACACCCCTGGCTAAGGAGAGGAGCGGACCTCAACCTATCAATTTGATTGCAGCCTGATGACACCTCATTGGTTGTGCAGCCTTTAGTATAAGACAAGGACCTAAAGGGGGCAGGAACCAAGGGGTGGAAACGGGAGTGGCACCCCTCACTATTACTCTTAATGACCCGCTCACCACATTGTTGTTTTCTGTCCCTGCAATCCTGTGCTCTTAGTTCCAAAGACGGGAATATTTCTACCTGGAGACACAGCACTTATTCCATTGAAATGTAAGTCTGGACTATAAACTGGCCATTTTGGACTCCTTGGGCCTCTAACTCAATAGGCAAGGAAAATATTGCTGAATTGAGTGGTGTGATTCTTCCTGATTATCAAGGGGAAATTGGATTGGTATTTCATAATGTTGGGAAAGAAAACTACATAGGTCTGGAATTCAGAAAATTCCTCAGGTTCTCTCTTAATATTTCCATGGCCTGTGATTAAAATCAATGTACAGCTGAAAGTACAATGCTGTTAAGTACAGCATCCTAATTCGAACATGACTACTAATAGCTCAGACTCTTAGGGAAGCAAGATAGAGGCCACCCACCAGACAAAGAACCATGACCAACTGAGCTAGTCACTGCATAAAGGAAATATAGAATGAGTAAGTAGTTCTAGATACCAGCTACAGCCATGTGACCAGCTGCAGAAACAAGGACTGTAATTGTTATAAGTAATTCCTATTTGCGTGTATGCACCAAATAGTTTTGTTTTGTTCACTTGTAAACTGTAAGATGAAAATAGTTTAATGTGTATTAATTGTATGTTTTTCATTGTGTGTGTTAGTTGCATTATGATAGGTGTAAGTATGATTTTATTTTTTTCATTTTTAGATGATTGTGTTGGTTAAAGAGTTATGTACAGATGTCAAGTCGACAAAAGGTGATTTGTGAAGGTTAAGGACTATGTTCACTAGATATCCCTAGCTAAGCGTAGGGGTGGAGCCCAAACTTGATGAGCCCTCCTCAGGTGTGGCCTTTTGTATAAGAGAAACAAAGCAGAACCATCCTTTTTGGCTCTTCACCACTGCTGGAGCTGAGTCCTGTGTCTGGCTCCTTGATCTCCTGGTGCATTGCCTGCCCATCTCAGGAGGTGTCAGCAGATTACCCACGGTGGTTTCATTCAGCTGATGTCAGATTCATGTTGCTTCTGCCCATCTGCCCACCTGTGAACCCCCTACCCCCACTCCAATCTCCACTTCATTATCCTGGTTCTGGTTTGACAATTTCCATGAGAAGCCTGACTTGCACCGAACTGGACTTATCTATTTCTACAAATGTGTAAACCATTTCTTAATATAATTCTTTATACACAATTCACATAAGGATCGCTGAGTTTGCTTTCCTAGAGAACTCAACCTAACCCAAGATATATAAACATATTATAGGCTCAGAAAATTATTTTTGAAGCGATCAAAGCTTCATTAATTTTTTTCAAAAAATATTTGAATGTTTTCATTAGAAAATTTTCACCTCAATTTCATGAGAAATACAATACTGAAAAAAATGATGTCGTGTTAGATGATCTCAGTGTCAATACAAGGTCGGAACCTAATGAGTAAACTTATATTGATACCATAACATCAAATAAATGAAAGTTGTGAGTAAGTCTCCAGGTTGGTGAAATGGACTGAGTTGTATTCGCTCTCAAGAAATGATATACCTAATGCAGAAGACAATATTTCCCAAGTTTGGAGATAATTTAAGCCCTATTTCCCGCTCCCACCTACCCCCTCACATCTATTAAACCTATTTTGAGCACCAGAAATATTTTCTAAATAATAGAAAGTGAACATTTACTATAGTAAAGATTATCCAGGATGTTTTTCTTTTTTCCATAGAAACACAAGGCAATTTTTATGTCTTGTTAATGTATTATGTGGCTTTATAAGTCCATTCATTCGGGCCTGTCTCAAAATACCAATTATAGCTGCACAGGGCAAGTTTGGAAGGCTAGAATGAACAGATTGTCTGGTCTGTGGAAGATTGATTTTACATGTATGAGACAAAAACTATTTGAGTCAGAAGAGAGAATGAAGCAATATCCTATAAAATAGTGATTTCTAAAACACAACACATAATAAAAATGGACTAACTTCTCAGACAATTTTTAGAACATTACAAAATATAATCCAATGTGGAAAATAGTAGTAACAAGTTAGACTCAATTTTGACATTCCTAATGTAGAAAAAATTAATCTTCTTTATTTATCCAGTATTTTTTCTTTTAGAAATAATATCCTTAATTAGGGAAATTTGATGTGCTGTGGAGTCTTGACTCAATATGATTTTATATTAAAGGATTTTTAAAATAAAAAATATATATAAGCATGATATTGGACAAACATTGAGTACTTTATTATGTGCCAAGTATTATTCTAATTATTTTGCATATTTTAAGTCGCTCAATGCATTCAATTGCCCAATAGCAATGAAGACTAGGGAACAGTGGCACAAACATAGATAGCTTCACTAGGGTCATGCAGCCAGTTTAAGTACAGCTACCAACCAGAATTTAAAACCAGGAAGTTTGATGTTGAAACCTATGAATTGAACGATTATGTTATCGACCATTTGGGGTATCATCATTGGAACCAGCATCAGTTGCTGGGAGAATATTAGCAATTATTGCTTTCTGTCTGTCTAGGAGGTTTAAGTTTGTTTATCAAAGATGCAAAAATAATGTTCATTGTAATTAAGCCTTTGTGGTCACAGAGATAATCATGAAATGTGAAATTTAAATTTGTAAAATATTTCAAACATATAAACTGTGTTCTTTATTGAGGCTCCTGCCATATAGATGCCATATGATTTTTATTATAAACTTATCCATATGAAACACCTCTTCATTATACTAGTCTTAAGATAGAAATTACTTTCTAACAATTCATTTAAACATCAGGCTCCACTGCTGTAATAGTATCAGAAAAAATCCCGTATTTTATTAATTGCAGATCTATACTTATTTCAAGTCATTAGTAGACTCTAAGCTTTGGGGAAAGGGATTCCTCACTTGTTTCAGAGGTTTTCCAGACTAGGAACATGCTCCTTCCACTGTCTTCCTTCTTTGACATGGGCCAGAGGTCTGTACATGTTCTGTCAACAAGTCAAAAACTTCTATTGTTCCTAGACTTTCAGTCCTGTCCCTTTCATTGGGAAACTTGGGACTCCGTGCATGCTTTCAGCACCCAAATAATCAGAGCTCTCGGTTTGGAAGAGAGAATTGTCTATGAGCATATATGACACATCAGAGTCTATAAAATGAAGTTGCTTTTGTCCTTGAAGTTGGTTCTAAATCTCAAATTGTGGAATTAAAATGTAAAATAATCTGTTGATAATGAATTTCGTCCATGAAATTTCTTATATGACATGTTTCATCTGCCCCCTGCCACACAAATCAAACATTTTTGACTCCTGGACATTTTTTTTTAAAGTCCTAACAATGAAGTCATAGAAAGATAAAGTTCTCTGATAGTTACTTTGTATATTGAAGTAAACCAAATCTTCAATAATGGTAATAATTGAAAAGACAGAATACTTCTAAGAAACATTCTTTTTTATGTCAGCTCTCCCATCTAAATGTTCAAGTCCTTGCTGCTTGTAAGATGCAGAATTATCTGCTGATCCTGGAAGTCATCAGAGGCCTGCCATATGATCTTCTGACCCTGGATTTATTGGACTCTACAGTCACAAGGCTGACCTGCTGAACTTGGATGCAACTGCCTTGTAGACAACAGACTGCCGTCTTCCTGTTGACCCTGGGTTCGTCAGGTCTCACAGATACGTGAATCAGGAGAAGCCTGGAGCTTAGATCTTACTCACAGACTTTGATTTTCCCACTTCTACAGCCATTTTCTTGATATTCATTTATTGCTATCTGTACACATATAAGGGTCATTTGTTCTGTGTCTCTGTAGAACCCAGCTGAAGACAACTGGTGAGAAAGGGGCACAACTGGAGAATGAACTCTGAGCTTTGGGGCAGTTAGATGAACTTTAGTGATCTACAAGAATTATTTCCACTGAGTCGAAAAATTGCTAGTAGGCTACATAGTGAAACATGCATCAGAAGTAATCATTTAAAATGGCATCAACCAAAATCTCTAGAAATTTGATGGTAAGGGGAAAAAATTAAAAAATCAAAACTACAAGAGAAATACAAAGTGGGGTGTGTGTGATGGGGGGACAGTGAAGGGGTGTTATATGATTTGAAATATGGGAGAACATCCAAATATTAAGAGATTAAGGGGGAAAAGATTGGGGAAATATGCAATGAAAAATGATTAATTTATCCTAATCACAGAAGAATTGAGCATTTGGATGAAGAACATAGATGAGTCTCTTATTTTTTTCTTGTACCCTTTCATTTCTCCCCAATAATCACCCACCACCATCATCACTGAACAAAAGTACTTTTGGTAGAACTTGGGTTCTAATAGAGAGGTGCATGCTCCTGGGGTTTCTTTTTCCTCTTCTATTAAGAGAGAAGAATTTAAGGAGACCACCTTACATACTTCTATAAATGGGGGGGAAAGGACATTTAAAGAAATGTGTTTGTTACTCAGAATGCTGCTTGCCTTAGAGTACCTCCAGGCTTGAAACTATAACAAATTAATACATTTTCTGATCCCTTGGTAGAAGAGCTATTCAAATAATGCTTTTGACTTAGTTTTCTTAAAGGACCAACTCAGTTCATAAAGTGAAGGCTGAAAGTCTTAGAAACATGACTGATCCCTGACCTTTTCACAAGAATACTAGCCTCTAGGATTATAAACCCAGATCACACTGCATGAGAAAAACATAAAAGACAGAGACTTTCTTATTTATTTTATCCTATAACTAAAAATAATCACAAACTACTCAAATGAGTCTTTATCATTATATCAGCTTCCCTAGAAGCCATAGAGATATATTTGGATGCCTCTGAGGGAACAAATAATTTCCAAATTTCCAACTCTACCTTTATTAAATTCTAAAAGAAAACTTGCACAAAAGAAGCCAGGTCATAAAGAATTTTATTACACAAGTAGTGCAAGTTCCAACCCATTCATTTCAAAACACCTCAGTAATCTTCTATTATACGTTCTACTTTAGACTCCAATTACCTTTCATAGCTGTATGGGATAAGTGTCCATTTACTAGAAAGGTATGGTGCTATTACATCACCCTCTCAATGTCATCACTTCAGTGTGTTACAGGACTGCTGGCTAAAAACAGCTTTCTTTTAGAAAAAGAAGGGCATAGATTTTCTTTCATTTTTCCACATGTCTATTAAATAGACAGGGAAGGAAGAACTCAGCTATGTCTTAATCACTTAGTAAATTAAATCTTTAGAGTACCCACCATCTTGTTGCTAGGTCGAGGGAAATCATTT
>NW_022111379.1:25043754-25063318 GCF_000313985.2 Echinops telfairi
TAAACTGACCCTAATTAACTTTGATATCTATTTTTTTAAAAAAACAAGCATATAGCA
Organism: Echinops telfairi; assembly: GCF_000313985.2. Lineage (NCBI taxonomy): Eukaryota > Metazoa > Chordata > Mammalia > Afrosoricida > Tenrecidae > Echinops > Echinops telfairi. Next base: position 25,043,812 of record NW_022111379.1, read on the forward strand.
AAGCAAATGAACCCAAAATTTAGCAGCTTAACACAGCATAAATTATCTCATGATGTATATGATTCTGAAATTTAGCTACATCTTATACTGAAGGGTTTCTCATGTGGTTGAAATCAAGGTATCAGGAATACATTCTTCTCAAGGCTCAGCTGCAGCAGGAATCATTTTGAGCTTGATCCTATAATCAGTGAGAAGATCCAGGCTGTTGTTGCAAGGGTGTCAGTTCGTTGACACCCGGGCCTCTCCATTGGATAGTTCACTATGAACTAGTTTCAAAGAGGAAACAATCAAGAAGAGAGAGAAAGAGAAATAATCTCTGCAGGATGAAGGTCTTATTTTGTCACCTAATCATAAAGGTGTACTTCTTTCACTTTTTCCATATTCTATTTGTGAGAAGGAAGTCACTCGGTCAGCCCCCTCACTAGGGGAAAAAGATTCTATAATAATATCTGAATAATAGGAGGGGGTGGCAGGGATCGTTGATAGCTATGTTAGGAGAGGATTGGATTGAGAGACTTGGGAAGTAGTTTTCTAAGTTCTGATCTTCACTCTACAGACCAGCTACAACTCTTGTTCCTCTCTAGGAGAAATGAAAGGCATAAGCGTGAATCTGATGCCAGTGAGTGAAAAGCATGAATTAATTTACAGGTCTGTAGGAATTCAGAACTACTGTCTTGCATCTCAAGAAGTTTTGGTGGCCTAGTGAGTTACACTTTGGCCTGCAAACTACAAGGTCTGTTATCTGTAAGTACTGAAGCAGAAAAACGAGGTTTTCTATTTCCATAAAGTCTTACCATATTGCATATATTGTAAATTTTATAAAAGCATATGCGGATAAGTCATTAAGGATGTAGAACTGGTAGCACAGTGACTTACTTGTGGGTTGCTGACTGCAAAGTCAGCAGTTCAAAACTGACTTCATGGCCTCTTCCACTTGCTCCACTGGAGAAAGTTCAAACTGTCTATTCCTTTAAAGATTTAGTCTTAGCAATGGGACATCCTCTCACGGAAAGGTCACATGGAAGGGAAGAGTCAGCGAGGGCTCAGTGTAGCACCGATGAAACACACAATATTCCTTTGGTTCCTTGAAACTTCCTCATCCTCCACTGTCATGACCTCAGTTCTGCCTTTTGTTGACAGCTAGACCGGAGCATGTGCACAGGTACAGATAAGAGGTACGAGCTCGGGACACGCAGAATCCAGGAACAGGAATGGGAGTAACACTACCAGGAGGGAATGGGGAAGGTAGGGAAAGAAGGAGTGGAAGGGGGAACCAATAGCAATGATCAACCCCTAACACCGCCATACCCCCCTCCAGGGGAATGAACAACGGAAACCATGAGGGAAGGGAGACAGTGGTTGGTGTAAGCTATGAAAATAATAATAATTTATAATTTATCAAAGGATCACCAGGCTGGGGGAGGGCTGATACAAAGGGCTCAATAGAAAGCATAGGTCTGGAAAATGATGACAACACATGTACAAATATGCCTGATACAATTGATGCATGGATTGTTATAAAAGCTGTAAGAGCCCTCAATGAAATGATCTTTTAATTTAAAAGGAAAGAAAAAATGTTTAAGAAATTACAAGGTTTAAAAAAAAGATTTCGTTTTAAAAAGCCACAGGGGAATTTACACTCTATGTTGCTTTGAGTTAGAATCAACTTGATGGCAGTTTAGTTTCTGTTTTGAATTTTGGCTCTTCTTTTCTGCTTTCTCAGCAGTAAATCATGCCCGATAGAATTTTCATATGGTCTTATTACATTTCCCATAGTTATAATTATGATCTACTACACAATTCCACTTTGATAACAACTATTTCTGCTTATAATTATTGTTGACTTTAATAGTTAAAATCACTGTAGTGGGTTTAGATCTCTCCTCTGTAGCTGACACTTTGTGTTAAAATTAGTGCCATAAAATCTTCACTTAAAACCTATAAGAAACATGAAGAGGCCAAGCCATTTTCCCATTTTCATACAATTTTGGGGGGTAAGCTCTCATTTGTTCCTGGCTTAGATTCATTTTCTCTTTGTCCTAACATATACCACCTCTCGGTCACATTTTTTCTTGCCTATAAAATATCCGTTTGATTAAGTGGCATATGAATTAGTCTGGCAACTGCAACTTGTCACCTTCCAATCCATCCTTCATTCATTATCTCTTTAATTTGCTAAGCAATCACATCTTTGCACTTACAATGTGGTAACATAATTCATGCCAACTTCTCTCCTTAGGGCTAGTGTGACCTCGGTGACTAATGCAGCCTCCATCTGTCCCATTCGAGCCACTATTCTCTAGTCCCCAACTCCTCAGCTATTACGGATTGACCTCGAGGCCCCTTGTCTGGGCCCATTGCCACATGCAATGCCTTCCAGTCACCTGCGAGCCAGGGTCTGAAATTCATTTCCATTGGCATTCCTCCCCTCCTCTCCACCTTGCTCATCACCTCCTGTCTGCTAGTCAGAGACTTCCTTCTTATCTCTTAAATGTGAATGTCCTAGGGAGAGGGCAAAATGTGTCATTTCATACCAACCAGCCCTCTGGGGCCCAGTTGCAGTCATGTCAAACCTCAGCTTCATCTATTGATTCTTTTGGGCACAAGGCAATGTGGGAGTCTGGAGAGAACATCTCACATTGGCTCAGCTGCTCTCCAAGCAGCCAAAGAATCAGGGCAAAGTTATATATTGTCCTGGCATTTATTGAGCCCATTTCTGTCCTCGGTTTGCAGAAGAGGATCATTTATGGGTAGGAATGCCCCAAAGTTGTCATTTATCTTACTCTTTCTATCAGAATTCTCTTTGCTCCTACTGGAGAGTTTTATGGAATTGTTTCGCTTGAAAACAACAAAAAGAAGAACAAATATTTCCTACCCCGAATTTTTTCTCCTTCTGTGTTTACCACTTTCCTTATATTCACAAATTCAGACTATGCCTGGAACACAGTCTAAGGCGCACAGCTGTCATAAAATGCCCATCCCTCAGCTATGTGTTTCAGCTATGCCAGGCTGAACGTCTGAATCAGTGTCCTCTTATCCCTGTGCTCTCCAAACACATAGATCCAGGTTTTATAATGCTGACTGTACCTAGTTAAGATAAAACTTGTAGGGAAAAACTGGGAAAAGAGATGTATCCCTGCATAACTAGTCTTTAAGATGATATGCTGAATATACCCACTCCCCATATGTGACATCTTTTCATTTACTTTCATTAATGAGAATGCCTGGCAGCTTTCACAATTTTCATCTAGAAAACTGAAGTGCAATGTCTTTTTGGAGGTGCTGCATGAAGGTGGTTTGGAATGGTTAGATGCTTGACTGTCTTACAAAGAAAGGCATATTAGCAATGACATTCAAAATTAATTCCTGTCAAGTTTATAAAGTGTGAATTGGCTTCATTTCTTTCTTGAATTACCCTATCATAGATAGACCAATATAGCTATTTGGCAAATGAGTTAGAGACTGTCTTGGTCCAGGTAGACTAGAGAAACAACTTCATGGAGACACTCATAAGTATAAGAAAGAGTGTTATATACAAGAGGAATTGAATATTGAGTAAGCATTCCAAACTAGTCCAGGCCAAGACCATAAATCCAATACCAACCTATAAAGTCCTCTTCAGACTCACGAAACACATGCAATGACGCCAAATGCAAGATGACCACAGGCCAGTGGGTAGAAAATCTTTGGAACCAGTGGCGTTGTAAGCATCTCAGCACTGGCAGGGGTCTCTTTGTGGCTTCTCCAGCTTCAGAGGTCTGGTTGCATCAGGGTAGATCCATGTGGCTTCTCCAGCTCTGGGCACTAAGGTAAGTTCCATGTCTCTTGACAGCTGCAATGTCTCCCAGGGAGTCAAGTAGTGTGTGAGAGAGTCTCTCCCACCCACAAGGAGGAAATACCAGAGTTTTCTCAGAATCCTCAGGGGAAGGCTATGCCCACTCGATTGACAGACTAGACTCCACGCCACGCCTTCACTCTTAATCCTCTGACGTCCCAAATTGACACCAGATTATGTAATGACCCGAGTGAGTAAAACTGTCTAGGTTTCCATAGCTGGAATGGAATGACACTATTCCCTGCAAAGGGCCCCAGTAGTTGAATAGTTTCTCTAAGTCTCAATTTGCTCACATAACAAAAATGAATAATAGCAATTGCCTCCTTTTTTTGGTGTGAAGATCAAATGAATTAAATTAAACAATGTTGCAAAGAAGGTGCCCCCTATACATGGGAGATTTTATAATGCAGAAAAAAGGAATGTGGAAAATCCCCTAACATCTCTACTAGAGGTGAGTTATGATTTCTGAGGAAAAAAACCTCAGCATATTCAGCTTTAGTAACCTGTACATACCTTATTAGCTGATGTCAAAATGTGTCCATGTTCTTGTTGGCCAGCATTCTGAGTAAGGGGTTTATTAGATCAGAGAGTGGGCTTCAGGAAGACCTGTCATGGGATGTTTACTCCTGGTTTGTACCAGTGAAGAGTAAAAACAGGTTCGCCAGCGTGGTCCATACTCATGGAATTATTCTAATATATACGTTATATAAATGTATATGTAAATGAAAATGTATCTATATACATATAAATGTAAATATGTGTGTGTGTGTGTGTCCCAGAGTAGAATAGAAAAAAAGTGCACTATATTAAATAACCCTGGTTAAAAGGATAGATACTTTACCTCTTGTCCAAATCTAGGTAAAGATGATTCTGATTACTGGGAAATTCATCAGATGAGCTTCCTATTTTCTATCTAAACATATAGGTCCTCTTAATAGCCCGCAATAATCAGGTACCCCTGCCCACACACCAGGGGCTTCTTGAATTGAAATAAGAGGCAGCAGAATGGAAGGTTGAGGACTGGGCTAGGACTTGGTTTAGTTATAATTTTGCACGATCTTGAAAAAGTCACAAGGTTTCTGAGCTTCCGTTACTTTACCAGTGACATGAATGGGGATGGCCCATTAAAGGATTCCAAGGCTGAGTTGGTTTATAAAAGATTACATATTTTATATACTAGGTAGAAGATTTTTCAAAGAGTACAATGTTTATTAATACAACGTTTCAAATGGCTTGATTTAAGTCATTTGAATCAACAGTTTTCTAACCTATTTGACCCTTGTTCCCGTTGTTTTCCTTGCCGAGTGACGTCCTAGCACTCAGTAAAGCATTCTTTGAATCATCTTAGTATCAACTCCTTTCTGAAGTATCATTCGAGCATGACTCCCCATTAGTCAGCGCTGTTGACATTTTCTTTCTCATTTACACTGTTGTCCAAAGAAAAAAGACATGCTACTAAGGCAGGTGCAGCCTGAGCTCTGGCACCTTTCCCTACCTTCTGAAGGACTCTGACTGCGGCCCTTCAGACTCTAAATATGAAGCCCTCTGGCCCCGTTATGGGAATAAACCCACAAGCATAGAACATACAGGAAGCGGCAGAGTTAATGCACCTAAATAAGTTGAGGACAATGGCAGACAGATCCATCATTCTTAATTGAGATGACTTTGAATCACGTTTTACACTGAGTTCCAGTGCTGTCCAGGGGGATTAAACTTCAATTGGTCTATGAAACAAATATATAGAAAAATAATTATGTCAATTAATTTTTGGATTTACTTCTTTTCTGTAATGGTCTTGCCTGAGATCCCCTCCAGGTAAACTATGATACTAGAATTCTTGTGATGGGGTCTGCTACTGAGGAAGTACAAACTAAGAAAACCATCCTCCTCCTGAATAGAGTTCCACCAGAGACTGTTGAACTCCAAGTACAAAATATGCAACGCAAGACTGCAGCAGTCTGGATGGAGAGTACATTCAAAAGTCAGGTTGTGCAAGCAGCCAATAATATTAGCAGGACAATAAAACAGAAGTAAGTAAAGAGAAAAGTCCTTGGTATATTTTTAATGTCCTGTTAAATTGGTGACCTCCAATAAAGCATGTTCAGAGCCTATATCTCAGATATCTCTCCCACTTTCAGGCAGCTATTGAGGGAGGAGTAAATTACAAAGATGGTTGTAATCTTTATCAGAATTGATATTTAAGAGATTTGGGGGCAATAAAATACAAGCAAGAATGATAATTACTCCATTTCATTTATTCACATAAATAACCTCATTGATGACAATTTCTAAAATCAGTCATATCTTATTGATGTGAATATTTTTCTGTTATCAAAGATGATTATTTTTGATATAATGGGCATGAGTAATTATTTATAAAGCAGAAGAAGAGATAAAGGGCATAGTAGTTGCCCAGGTCGCTATGATTAGTTGTCATTGAGCTTACAATATTGAAAGTATGATATTATAGAGTTGGAAGGGTCTAACTGAATATTCCAAACTAGGACCTAACCCTTTTAAAGTTCTTCTATGAGACAATACTGGTGGAATCTGACCAGATCACCAAGACAACCTGTACTACAGCTTATATGTGTGTGTGTGTGTGTGTGTTTATATATTTATATATATATAAACTCAGTTAAGAATAGTAGTTTATTCCGAACACATTGGTTCACTATTATCCCTTCTAGTTCGAGATGCGATTACTTTTCTCCTTTTATTTTACAGCTTTCATTTAATATTGAAGAAACATTCATGTTCTCTTTTAATAATGTACTACAAAATATAATTACAGATCTAGGAATTTTGGTTCTATATTTATATCAAAAGTACTATTCCCTACCTACCTCTAAATGAGAAATAACATGTAATGGATGGTTGTCTTTTGCAAGCCATGACTGCTGAGAGTATCATTCTAAATATACCAAAATGATTTGTACCTTATATTTAAGAATTCCAAAAAATAAAAATAAAGGTATCTTACAGCTGTTCACAGAGTCACTGTGATAGTCTAACTAGTTTCTATAGAGCATGATGCTTTGAAACTTGAGATTCCATATTCAAATTGTGAATTAAGACTAAGACGTTTATAGAAATTGAAACTGAAAAGTTCTAAACAGGCATTTTACAAAGAAGAACTAACCCTTCCCAAGTTTTGCACTTGCTTCTGAACCTGATACTATAAGCTTCATTTTATTTGGAAACCATAAAGTCAAATGCTTGCCTGATAGCACTGGCCTGGCATGAGATGGTTGCCCGAGTCATTACAGGGAGAAAGATGAGGGCCATGAGAAAGTCACCAGGACTGGTCGGGAACTCATAGGGTGAGCCAATGTTCCTGAGAGAAGGATCCAAGTCAACATGATATGATGGAAAGAAAGTAAAATCTAAAGGCAGGATACTTGGCTTTGACTTCTGACATCACTTTACAAGGCATACGTCTCAGTTTACAGATCTGTAAAATAGAAGCAATAAGAAAACATTGTGTGTATTCTCTCAAAGTAAGCTTTAACAGTGAAATAAAATAATATATTAAAATAATTTTATATGAGTCAGCAGTCACATTTGTTTTGTTTTTCTTTTTTATCTTTTATCACCAAATCTACTTCCCTCTACAATTCATATGCATTGCAATAAATTATTTCTGGCTTTACATTAGTAAGGAAAAAGCAAATTTCTGTGAAGTTGTGGTATCTCATATCTTTCAAGTGCTTTTAAAAATCCACTAAATTAAAATAAATGTTATACAATAATATAATGGGGTTTTTTTTCCAACTTAATTTACTTTGATACCATTATTCGTCACTCACCATGTTTTTTCTTAAGAAAAGAGAAGGGAAGCTGATCCAATCCTATTCAATAGCTTTGTATCTCTGGATAGCATTAGTCTTCAACTTTGCAATCCCAATGTTTACATGACTTTATCATGTTTCCTAACACATGCCCTTTACCAGTCTTGAGATCTATATGGACACCCTGCCAGTGCAAGGCAGCACATGAAAGCAGGATAAGTTCTGGCTGGAGGGTTGTAGTTTCCCTCTAGGACTGAACGCACAAAACCACAGGTGAGTGAAAGCCAAGTGGGCTACTCTTCAGTTCAAACCAAGATCACAAAAGCCTTTTGAAGGGAAATTAGATTAGCATATATTAATTATAATAATGAAGACCTCTAAAGTCTTTGGTAACATAAAATATTTTCTCTATTACCCTTTTTCAAACAGCAGCAAAACACCAATTATGCCACCTCGTTTTAGCATCTTCAAATAATTCTGTAGGTGCTGAGCTGAGTAGATTAGGAATGTGCTTAGAAAACCAGCCCAGTATGTTCAAATGTTTAGAAAGTGCATGGTATTTGATATTTCGATGTGAGCATACAAGAGATTATTAGGACATTGAGCATTTTCTCTCAGTGGGTCTGGAATGGAATCTGTTTGCTTAATATGTTTTATTTGTCTGTGTCATTTTTGTTTCATAATATTCAAATTATCCTATGTGTTTTGAAGTTTAAGACTTACTTCATTTGATTAGCTATCCCATTTTGTTTTCTTTCTATAGCCAAGTCCAATTCCCTTAAAATGTATGTGCTTTTCAAAACTTTTTCTTGCTTTACATTACTATGTAATTAAAAAACTAATTTTTGTGGAGTTAAGGTAGTTCATATCTTTCTAGTTGTTTAAAAAGTCCATTAAATGAAACTAAATGCTGGTTTCAGATTAAAGCATTAGCCTTTAGTATGGATTACAACTCAATGTAAAGAAAACAAAAATTCTTGCAACTGGATAAGTAAATATAATAAATGGAGAACAGACAGAAGTTTTCAAGAATTTCATTTTGCTCGTATACACAGTCATGCTTTTGGAAGTAAAAAATCAAGAAACCAACATATTACATTGGGCAAATCTACTACACAAGACCTCTTTTAAGTGTTGCAGAGCAAGATTCTTACTTTGATGATGAAGGGTAAGTGAGCCAAGCCCTATTATTTTCAATTGCCTCTGACATATGTGAAAGCTGAACAAGTGAATAAAAAGACCACTGAAGACTGAATGCATTTAATTATGATGTTGGTGAAAATATTTAAAAAACCATGGACTGTCAGAAGAACAAACATCAGCCTTGGATGAAGTATATATAACTAGAATGCTTTTCTAAAGGAACAATGGAGAAATTTTGTCTCAGGAATTTTGGACATACAATCCTGGAAAAGGGTATCACGTTTAGTGACAGGGAGGGTCACCAAAAAAGAGGAAGGTCATCAAGGAGATGTGCTGACACAGGGACTACAATGATGTACTCACGCATAAAAACAATTGTGAGGATGCCCTTGAACCAGGCAGTACTGTGTTCTGTTGTCAATGAAGTTCTATGAATTGGAACTAACTTGACAGCCCCTAACAACAAAAGTAAATCATAATAAAGAGACATAGATATTCTAGCAATGGTGTAGAAAATGATCTTATTAATAGAAAAGTCAAGACATTTTCAAATAATAAAGATGAAAGGGGAAAGAGTAATTGCCAAAGGCGATGAAGAAAGTGCAGGCTAAGCAATACCCAGTGAGAATTCAAGCAATGAGCTAGACCATCAAGATGCTAAAACCAAGAATATTGTTGACTTCATAGATGATTTTATACTGTGGAGGACTGAAGTAAGAACTTAACCTGAAAATAAGACTGCTTATTAAGTCCACCATAGTTCACTTCTAAGCACTATATCCCACAGCTGTCTTTTTCAAAAGCAATGTCTATGTCTGTATAGTCTATATCTATATCTAGTTAAGAAATTTGAATTAACTCCAAAGAAAAACTCTTCAACTCCAGTACATTTCAGGGGTCCAACATGTGAAGAGCTTGCTACCTGCTCTCTCTTACAAAGCCTGGAAAAGTACAGAAATCTCCCACCCTCTTGTTTTAATTCCTCATTTTAAATATGAACGTTTGATGAAACTTACAGCTTAAAAATATTCATGATTAAATCAAAAAGAGTGAGAAATTATCCAAATAAATATAAAGTAGAGACCTAAAATAATGCCAATAAAATTAATCCAAGAAGATTGTCCATAAATTAGGTTCAATTTACCATGTGAAATAAACTACAAAAGAACAAGAAAAATCTCAGAGAAAATAAAAATAAGTACCCAAATTTAAAAAATCATTAGAAAACTAAGTCAAGATAATTATTAATAGGTGGAAAAGTTAGGATTTAGGAATTATTTCTTTAAAATATAAAATAGAAATGAGATCAGCAATATTATATGCTACCAGCTTAACCATTGCTTCACCAGGACTTCTTATAAGATTATAGAGTGAGAATCTTATTTCTCCCTGGAGAGGTAGTAGACAGCAGTTTAAGACCATTAGCTGCTCTGTGAGAGAAAGATGGGCTTTCTACTCCCTGAAAGAGTTACAGTGTCAGAAATTCAAAGGGAGCAGCTCTACTACTATGAGGCAGCATTGACTCCATGGATGGCAGCAAGTTTTTGTTTGTTTGTTTTGGGTTTTGTGACTCCATGGTGAAACTGCTAACCAAAAGATTGGGAGTTCAAACCCATCCACCCACTCCATGAGGGAAAGAGTTGGCCATCAGTCTCATAAAGCTTACAACCAAGAGAATTCAGTGGAGACATTCTATCTTATAGGGGGTCACAATTAGTCTAAAGGGACTTTATGACAACTAAAAATAACAACATAATTGTACATACAGTGAAATCACTACTGAGCTGTGAAGTTATGAGGTGTAGACATCGGTGAACTAAATGCAGAAGATCAGGCAAGGAAAGCCTCAGGAAACCAATCTGAAGATCTAGAGAGATACTGGATATCTAAGACTGGGTTTTCTAGAGAAGCAAATCCAGTGGTACTTTCATATGCATGTGCAGATAAATTCTACCCAGAAAATGGTTCACACACTCTAGAAGAGTCCCAGTCCAGGCAGGTCCAGGGATCATGTTAGCCTGGCACTTCTCCTGCTTATATAGCCACAGGGCCTGATACACTCAAAATAAGCAAGGTCCCAGCCTGGTGGCTACAGAGGCAAATGAATCCAAGCTCAGCAGGTCACGCTGTGGCTGTAGAGGCAAATAAATCCAAGGTGGGCAGGTCAGATGACTCATGACTCCAAGGATTTACTGTGCAAGCAAACTTTCCATTTATATTGGAAAGAGACCACACCCCCAAAGAAACGGTCTTCCAATTCATTGTATCTGGGCTGAGTAAGATGTTGCATTTCACACTAAGCTTAACCCCATTATGGAGACTTATAACTGATTGGTTATGCTTACATTGTGTTAGGTCAGGTCATGAGGGATTACTGAGTGCTAATTGCCAAATGACTGAGAATCCTAACCTAGTGAAGTTGACATAAACCTTCCTATCACACAGGTCTAAGCTAGAAGCAATGAATGGTTCTGGTGCAGAGCTCCCCAGAATAACGGGAGAGGAGGAAGACACATAAAATACCTGATATATAGATAGTTTGATGGCACTGGGGGGAGACTAACAAGAGTTTTAAGAAAAATAAACTAAAAATTTAAACCAAACTTAAGTGCTTTGAGTCGCTTCTGAGTCAAACAGCCCTATAAAACAGACTAGGAGCTAAGAGTGGCCCTAGGGATTCCAGAGACTGTTACTCTTCACAGAGTAGAGAGTCTCATCTGTCTCCCTTGAGTGGGCTGGTGGATTAGAACTGCTGACCTTGTTGTTTGCAGTCAAACGAATAACCACTAAGCCACCAGGGCTCCTGAAAAAAAATTAAAAGCATGTAGCAATTCCAGGGATAACCACAATATGTAAAAAGAAAGAAGGATAGAAGGTCATGGCACATAACATGGCTCTAAAGTGAGCCACAATTACAAAATAATATTATACTCATATTTCGTTGATTAATTAAATAGGACTATATCTTTTTTATTGGAACAGAAACCCAACCAGTTGATTCTATTAGCAACTCCGTAATTCAATGTAGAAATGTGTTCAACAGCATTCTCAATGCTTGACATTTCAAAATGGATTCCCAGGCCTTTCTTTTGGACTCAAACCTCCAACCTTTCAGTTGGCAGCCAAGTATCTTAACCTTTGACACCATCTAATACCTGCTACTAGAACATAAAACACTCAAAATAGACTTGATTCTAACTCATCATGCCCCTTATTATGGTTCTAAAGCTGTAAACCCTCACCATCTATATGGGAGAAGCTAGTGGGTTTTAATCACCAAGCTTGCAGTTAAGAGGCATGCAGTAAACATTAGACTTCTGTACAAAACATCAGTAGTTCTATACCATGAGACACTTTGGAGGAGAAAGATGAGATTGCATGCTTCGACAAAGATCTGTAGTGTCTGAAACCCTATATAGAATCTCTATGACTTATCTATTTGGTAAAAGGACACAACCCTAATGCATACCAGTCCAGACTAAAACCATATGGTATACCCCTACTGTATTTGAACAATTCCCTCTTTGTCCATGTACAATGAAGTGTTTTGGAATTCCCATTATTCTCAATGCCATCTATAGATTGTTATGATCAACACAGTTGAATGACTTTGCATAGTTAATAAACCCCAAGTAAACATCTTTCTGATATTACCTGCTTTCTGCCAAAATCAATCTGATTTATATTGTATGCCATGGGATGCAGAAGAACAAATCTGTCTTAAAGAAGTAGAGGCAGAATGCTCCTTGGATTCAAGAATGGAAGCAAGACAAGGACTTGTCTCGTGTACTTTGGATACGTTATCAAGAGAGACCCGTTTCTGGAAAAGGGCATCAGGCTTGGTAAAATAGAAGAAACTTTCAGGAGACGGGCTGACACAGTGGCTACAACAGAGCCTCAAGCAGAGCAGCGATAGTGAGGCTGGTGCAGGTGTCGTTCATCGGGGCTCCATGAGTTGGAACCGATGGCACCTAAGACAACGCCTGACAAGGGAAGCAATTGGACCAATTCCAGTGAGGGGTTGGGTAACAAGCTAAAAGTGATCTATTATGACACGTAGTCAAAAGATCTAATCTGAAACTATTAAAACATGAAATATTAATAAAGACAAAGTATTTGGAGTAAAATGATCTCTAGCATAAATGGCAAGGAATACACTGACTGCATTCAGAGGCCAAGTCTGGGAGGCAACTGAAGTTTAGGAAAGGGGATTATCACTTTCCATTAAAAAAAAAAACATCTTGAAATAAATAACCTAGCAGAGAAAACAAAAAAAAAACAACTTTAGCCTTTTTTGCTTTGTATCAATTGCCTGCATGTATTTTCCTTCCCATTCAAAGTACACTTTTAAAGTATGTTAGAGATGAAGAAATGTAGTCAATTACTTAATTTTCTTATTTGGCAAACATTCTTATTTGCCATAATCCATTTTATAATTTCTTATAAACTCCAGCCTCTGTGTTTGTGGTGAACATCTCATTTTAGAGAGGGTTCTCTGTTAGCAGATTAAGGTGAAATGCATCTTTCGACCCTAAGCTCTCTCTCACGGGATCAGGGTGGGATATATCTTTAAACGATACTTTACTGGAGGAGGACCGGTGGTGAGGCCATGCTTTGGTCTGCTCACCTCAAAGTTAGTAGTTTGAAACCACCAGCTGCTTTAAGGGAGAAAGAGGAAGCTTTTAAGTCCTGTCAAGAGAATCTCAGACACTCACAGGAGCATTCTACCCTGTCAGACGGGGTAGCTCTGAGCCAGCATTGACGTTATGGCACTGAGTGTGGGTTTGGTTCACTGGCAGGTATGACCTAAGTGCCATCCCTTGACTTTCCTGAGGGTGGGGTCAGCTGCAAGAGAAATCCCACACCTCCATCAAGGCCTGCCCTTCGTCGTGGCCTCCGTTTCCTGACAGAGTGCTGCTAGAAGCAAGAAGACTTGCTTCACATTTTTCGACATATTTGGTTTTTCACTGGGGACTCTCCATTTTGACTTGCTTCTATTTGACCTTCAGAGTTGGGACTTAACAGCACCCTCAAACATGTAGAACATTTCCTTAAAGTTTCTGGAGTTTTGTGAGACATCGCAGCAAATTACAGAACCGAAGCACATGAGGAAATATACCAAAGAGAGACACGGGCAAAAATGAAGCTGTGTAATATCTTATAAAGTTGAACATTTAGGACATCTTTATTCTCCAACTCTTTAGGACTAATCTAGTATTATTTTTCTAAAAGAAGTTATTACCACATATGACAAGTTTTAAAGATGGATGGTGGAAAAGGCTTCTAGAACTTGCTGTGGGATAGTGAGGATCTGTAATTTAGGTCATTCATACAAGGGGGCTTTAAACGGTTCATGGAAAAATGTTCACTATTCTTAAAGGCTGTTTTGCTATTTATCCTTGAACTTTTTGGTGAATTTTCATATGTGATAGATTTTGAACATCATTCAGATTATATGTCTAATAGATGAATTTACTTCGATTACTTATGATACATAAACTTGTTCATTTGCATGAAACTTGTTTTATAATTTTTAAGTTATTATTTTGAGATCAATTTAGATTTGGAAAAGTCACAAAAATAGTACAGAGTTCCTATGTACACTCAACCAGCTTCTCTTAATGTTTGCATCTTATAAAATCCTAGTACATAACCATAAAATTGACATTGGTTCACTGAAGCTAGTTTATCAATTTTACTTGGTATTTAAAAAATTTGCTTATCAATATCTTTTTTTTGTAGTTCAGGATTTAATCCATATTTCTATGTGGCACTGAGTTGGCTGAACTTCTTTGTCACTTCTCCTCCTCCTTCTTCTCCTCATGCTCCTTCTCTTTCTCCTGCTTCACAGTTTCTTAGTACCCAACTTAGTTAATGCTATTGACTTGATTCTTTCTCATAGCCATCCTACAGAGGAGAGGAGAAGTCCTCCCTGGGTTCTAGAGAAGAAGACAGCCTCAGTAGTTTTTTATATTTCCTGACCTGATTGTTTTTGAAGGGTACTGACAAGATACATGCTCTGTAAGCTGTCTCTAATTTGCCTGCCTAGTATCTCCTCTTGCATAGATTGAGGTCATGCATTTTTGCCCAAAATACCAGAATCTGACCTTCTCAGTGCACCACATAAGAAAGAATATGATATCACTCTGTCTTCTTAGTAGTGATTTTACTTGTTTATTGGACTGTTTGCCAGATTTTTCCACAATCAACCTATTTTTTTTCCTGTATGGTTAATAAATATTTGTGAGTGGGGAAGTGTTTGGCTGGGTTAACTAGACAAACAAATCCAGTGACAGCCATCTATGTATAAGAAAAGGTTTTATAGAAAGAACTAATTGTGTATTAGGAAAGCATCCTAGCCCAGTTCAACTCAAGTCCTTAAGGCCAATACTAGCCCATAAGTCCCTCTTGACTCACACAGCCACATGTGATGATACAGAAGGCAGGAAGATCACAGGTGGGGGATGCAGGGTCATGTGAACCCAAGGTCATTAGTAACATTCCCTCAGAGTCCCAGCAAGAAGGAAGGGAGAGAATAGAAAGAAATTAATTCCCCAAGTCTTCCTATGAGGACACCAAACCCCTACATAGGCACCATCAGCCAGTGACCTGATTGACAGGTTGGATTCCACCCTGACACTTTCCTATATCTTCAAGTTGACATGAAATCATCCAACTACCACAAAGTACCCTAAACTTTCTTAAATCTAAATTATTGTCATTAAATTTATAATGCAAAAAAGTAGCAGTTATTTATATGTTGTAATTTAAAGCCGTTAAAGAGTTTTTCTTAACATTCATCTTTTCATTCATTAATTAACTCAGTGGATATATCATAAGTTGTTGACCATCTTCTTGCCAAAGCATAGAAGATTAATTTGACCCAATTCTACACGATATAGGAACTTTGGTGGCATAGTGGTTACAAGTCAGGTTGTAATCTTCAAGGTCAGCAATCCAAAACCACCAGCCAATCTGCAGGAAAAAGATGGGGTGTGTTAGTCAGGGTACTCCAGAGAAACAAAATTAGGACACTTATTATATATATATTAGGTTTAAACAGCACAAAGGAATATAACAGCTAATTAGTACACAACAGTTCAGAGAGCTCAGTTCAACTAACTCTGTGGAATCTTCCCTCAGACAATGCAAGCAGAGTCTGCCCACAGGCAGAAAACAGCAAGGTGGGTCATGAATAATCAGTAGTTCAGTAGCTCAGCGAAGCAAGCCGGGATGGGATATAGAACTCAAGCAATGTAAGACAACACTATCCACCAGTCTCAAGTTCAAGTCGTGTACATACCAGCAGCAAAGAAGGTCTTGAAGGAACCAAGCTCTAGCAACAGTTTCTATGGGTTGGCTTGTCCCAGTGGTAGTGTAGCTCACAAGTTGAGGAAGAGAACTAGCTACAGCAGCTATTTGCTGGTCCAATCACCAGAGAGCAAGAGAGAGAGAGGCACAGCTTGCAGAGCCATTTATCTCTTTTCCCTCTAATCAAACTGTGACCTAATTAATCCTGCATGATCCTATTGGCTAGTTTGGTACAGTAAACCTACGTATCACAGTCCAACCCTTGCCAACTTGGCTCCTAACACAATTCATTAGCCATATATAATTTCCAGACATTAATGAAATCACACTTACACCCAACATCATACATCTATCATATATATACATGAAAACACACTGAATCTAATTGAATCTGGTACATCATACATCAAAAGAGGAAAGATATTCAATAAGCATATATAAAGAAGATAAACTGACAATCACAAGCCTCACAATTGATCACATGGCGATAACTGATAGGTAGAACTTCCTTCTTCTACTACCCATTTTGTATTACCTTTGCCCTTAATTAGCAGCACCTCAGCTAGCTGTGGTTCTTTGCCTGGTGGGGTGACTCAGAGATTCATTCCTGAGAAGTCTGGGTTATCAGACATCCTGTCAGGATTGGATTGCTATAGTTTACCATTAATCATTGAGCATGGTAGTACTAAGGAGATGGCCTATGGAAATCTCCTGGATTCCAGATATATTATTTTTTACCTCAATTATGTAGCACCAGTCCAATTTATCCTTTGTAATCAGAATCATTCACACCACTCGATATACTGACACACTTCCTGACCTGTTGCTCCAAAGGTATGAGGACCCAAAAGTGGCCAGGGGGCACTCTCAGCTGCCAGTTCAGTGGAATCCATCCTGTGTTTCCAAGTGGGAGAGTTCCTTCCTTCGGGACTAGGGCCTCCAGGCCTGAATCACATAGGGCTCCCAGGACAGGAAGCAAAAAGGCTGCAAGTGGATCACTAGGAGGAATAGTGAGTGGTGCCACTCCAGCTTCCACCCCTTGGTTCCTGGACCCATGAATCCTGGCTATTAGAGACACAGCACCATATATTGGCCACTGGTTTAGAGCATGTACAGCCTCCAGGAGAATATTACCCTAACCTCGAAAGTTGTTGCCACCTCGCTGGTGCCATAATTGTGTCTTTAGGAGCCCATCCCATCACTCTATCATGATAGGCATTCTGTAAGTCTACAAATGATAGTTTTGCAGAAGCATTTCATGTAGGGAAAGTAAATCCATATCCAGAGTAGATGTCTATTCTAGTAAGAAAAAACACTGCCCCCTCCATGATGGAAGTGATCTTATGTAATCAACCCTTACAGATGACTAAAAAGGAGACTAACATTATAAATATTTGGTGATTTAGCAGGGTCCTTCTTCAAAGGGACCTGGCCTTGCCCTCATTCAAGGGGTTGTGGGTCTGTAAACTAACTCAGGTATGGGAATTGATTGAGTGATCATGACTGTTCACTATTCTACTATTCACTATGCTACTATTCACTTGATCTAACATTCTTCTGCCTGTATACATCAGGTAAATATTTAAAATATGTATTTTACTTCTAGGAACACCATGGCTAAGTAGCCAATGCCATAAGTCCACACAATACAGGCTGTTTCGATTACTATGGAAACCTTGCTGTCCATTAAAATAACCACGTTCATGTTGTCTCTGTTGGTTCAGTGCTAACACCTGCCCAATCCCACCACGGGGGCCAATCAGCCCGATTGTAGGCAAATGTCAGAATTCAATTAGGGCAATTCCCACTTTAAATCTTGGTGTAAAAATTAGGAATAATATTAGGAATTAGGAATAAAAATTAGGAATAATAGAAGTCTTCAGGGCTTCTCAGGCCCACTTCACAAATGTGTTTCTTATGGTTATAGTGAAAGATGTGTCCTCAGGCATTCCCTTTTGGGGTCTATAGGATTGTCCTGATCAGTCCATTCCAACATACCAATTTCCCTAAGGTTTGGTTGCCTTCTACAAAAACCAAGGTCAGTCAGGTACCTCAAGTTGATCTAATATTGGCCATCTGACAGCCCATGTTTCAGAGAACCAACCAAATAAGCAATTAGATCCTCTGTTAACACCTCTTACTGAGACATGAAAGAAGAATCTGTGCTTAGAGGCCCCATATCAGGAAACTCAGACTGGTCTAATATTCCATTCCTTGCACCACTATCTCCAAACCTTAGTGACAATTCCCATGGATATTTTCCAGGATTATGCTTGCACGTATTAGAAAACTTGAGCAGATCTTTATGAGTATAGAGCACTTCTTCCTGGGTCATCATTTGAACCTCACCTTTAGGAACTTTCTAAGACTTAATTCTAATTATAGGCCTAGAGGAAATAATGGGTGGTGAGGATGTTTCCTGGGGCTCTCAGCAATATCTTGTAAGGTATCTCCCACGGCAGTGCTACCAATGAGCCCCTTCTGGCACTTCAGCTTTGACAGTTTGGTTATTCTGCTCAAGTATGAGTGACTTTACAGATAGTGCATTAATCCCTAAGGTGGGAGGGGTGCATCTATTGACAGGGGTGGCTTAATCAACTCTAGGGGTTCCATATCATCCACTTCTGGATCATTAGCCCATATAATCCCATCCCATGTTTCAGGGTCCCAATTCTTTCCAATTAATGCCCTTACTTTACTATCAGACACGGTGTAACCTCCAATTCAGCAGATTCTGTAATACAGCTACTTACGTGATGAGGCTCTGGATTTGGTTTTCATCAATGTCAGCTCTATTAGTAGAGGAGAGAAGACTCTCCTTTGTGGCACATTCAGAAGCTTTTAGGGCTGTTATTTGGCACTTGAAACATGCTTCTGAGGTTCTGAGATTATCCATTTCCTTGATCACATTTTCTATTGTAAGGAGGACCAGCCAACCAGCTTCCCTATACTTCCCATCCTGACAAAACTGCTGGACAACATGAAATACACAATCATCCAGAGCCTCTCATTTCACCAGAACTTCATCTATTGGTGGTGATACTGTGGCTATTAACTTTGCTACTTCACACCATGGATTAACACCATCCTCTCTATTAATAGTGGCAGATTTATCCATGCCTTTAGGGGTAGAGAAAGCATTATCAGTGCTGTTAAGCCTAGTTAGGCTAGAAAACCAGTTCTAGGAGCCCATATTTATGATCTTGTTTCTCTAGAACCACTCCAGGTATCAATTGTGTTAGTCAGGATTCTCTAGAGAAATAAAACCAGAATGCTTATGATTATATATGTGTATGTATGTAATGTATGCATGTGTGTATAGATAGATAGATATAGATAGATAAATGATAGATAGATAGATAGATAGATAGATAGATAGATAGATAGACAGATAGATACAGCCTGAAGTACTATAAGAGCTAATTAG
>NW_022111379.1:25064303-25085068 GCF_000313985.2 Echinops telfairi
AATACTAAACCTATAAATATATGCACATAGATCTATTTCCCCTCATCACACATAAATACATTTACATATGTACATGCATGCACTTAGAGTTCCACAAATGCCCCTTGCCTCCCAGTTCTTTCCTCTACCCCCCTTTATTTTCCTCTTGTCCCACTATCATGCTCAGCCTTCATTTCGGTTTCAGTAAATCTCTAGGTTGCATTGCCCTTGATCATGCCCTATCAGGCCTCCTACACCCTCCTTGCCATTGATTTTTTGATCACTTGTTGTTCCCTTGTCCCTGGCTTCATTAACACCCACTTCCTTTTGCCCCTTCTCCTCTCCCATGTCCCCCCAGAACCGTCTGTCCTGTTGTTTTCTACTCCAGATTGTTTATCTGGCCTATTTTATCTAGAGAGACTTGCAGAGATAATAAATTATATGCACACAAAAAAACAAGACAGAGCAAAACAAAGCAACAAAAGAAAACGAAACAATGACAAAAAAAAGAGAAAAGCCTGTAAATAATTTGAGGTCTGCTTATTGATCTTTAGGAGTGTTTTCTAGTTGAGTGTGATGGGGTGCCATGCCCTGGCCCCAAAGCCGATTTTTTATATTACCTGGGGACTTCGTTGCTTTGTTACCCTTGCTGTTCTGTTGTACACCCTTAGTGTTTCACTTCAGTGTGTTGGGTCAGATCAGGCACAATTTCCGCACTGTGTCTCCAGTGTTGTCCCCCATAGCACTATGGGTCAATGAGGGATGTTGTGTCTCATAGTGGGCCAACCCTATGGTCCTCTCTGTGCTTTGGCTCACTTCTATGCAATAGATAATATACTGGAAGTCCTTCAACTTATGAGGCTGCTGGGCCCAAGGTCAAGGAAGCAGACAGCTGAGTCTTCCCTCAGGCAATATAGGTAGAGCCTGCCCACCGGCAGAAAACAACAGGTGGGTCATGAACAGTCAGCAGCTCAATAGCTCAGGTGGTATATTGAACTCAAGCAATTCAACACCAACCTTAAACTCAAGCGATGTACACACCAGCAGCATGGCAAAGCAGGTCTTGAAGGAAGCAAGCTCTAGTGACAGGATCCATGGGTTGGCTTCTCCCACAGGTAGTGTAGCCAACAAGTTGAAAACTAGCTATAGCAGTCACATGCTGGTCCAATCACCAGAGAACAAGAGAGAGTAGGGGGGGGCGGGACTTGCAAAGCCATTTATCTCTTTGCTTCCAATCAAACTGCCACCTGACTAATCCCACATGTTCCTATCAGCCAGTTTGGCACAGTAAACCTACCTATCACATGGGGCTTTGCTCCAGTAAAGAGTTAAGGTCATGGAAACTCATGGGGCAGTTCTACCCAGTCCTATAGGGTCCTTATGAGTCAGCATTGACTCCATGCATTGAGTTTTTGTTTGTTTGTTTTGGGTTCTACTTGATATTTGTAGAATGAATTATTTTCCCATATAGGTCTTTTGGCCATGCTTATGATAGGAAGATATAGTTGATTCTATTGCTTCTGAGAGTTGATTGCTATAGGAATGGGGTACATTTTGCTGCCCTCTAAGTGAGCTCTACATTATGAAATTCATGCACAACGGAGCACATCAGAGATATGCAAGCTCTTCTTAAAGAGACAGAATGTTTTCATATTAGCTTTCCTTGACTGTAAATTGGTTGAATATATTAACATATTTAAAGAATGAATGTGTCAATCAGAAGAGGATTGACTAGCCAGACTATAGAAAAAGAAAAAAAGCAGAGTCACTGCAATATTAGCAATGTCCACCCAAATATGGTCCAGAGGAGAGATATAGCCTCCTGCACAATAGCTGCATCTAGACATTTTGCAATTAGCTCCTCTTCTTTTGTGACTTATGCTGGGTTTAACACACCAACAAAACAAAATTAATTTTCAAAGAATATGATATGTGCTTTTTCAGTAAAAACAGAAATGTGTTCATCATGGGGGAAAAACACAACTGTCGTTGGACTTGCTTTCATATTTTTACATTTTGCATTGTTTTTCTTTTGAATAACATAAGGGAAATTAGGAGACATACAAAAATTTTATGACTTTAAATGTCTTTGCCTTGCCCTGTTCTGATTCCATGCTCACCAAGAATCTTCATGCTGTAATTTAGCTCCCTGCGTAGGAGTTGCTCCATGGTTTCCTAGAATAGAATGTTGACATTAGTATTCCAGTCCATGCATCATCTATCTTTCCCATTGTAAGTCAATAAGTAGGGATTCTGATTTTATGCATCAGCCTGTGAGCTGGTTTAATTTGAGTTGCCCCTGAGATATGGGTACTGTTAATGAAAAACAAAATCAGGTTTGCATGTCTGTAAATCTAAAAGCCAGTGTCTACTCAATGTAGCTAATGAAAGCAAGACAGAGGAAACGGGAATCACCATACAGAGCAGAGCCCCACTGCCCATTCTCAGAAGAGACTAACCTGGGAGGTAATAGTGTCATTCTTCAGTGCCTGGTCCCCACAAACATCTTCTATGGACCTCAAACTAACCTGAATCCAACGTTTTCATTAGCCTGATTTTGCTGGGTTGTAGGCCCAT
Source organism: Echinops telfairi (assembly GCF_000313985.2). Classification (NCBI taxonomy): domain Eukaryota; kingdom Metazoa; phylum Chordata; class Mammalia; order Afrosoricida; family Tenrecidae; genus Echinops; species Echinops telfairi. Next base: position 25,066,860 of record NW_022111379.1, read on the forward strand.
ACCACCTGCAACTGGAATCTTTGCACTCAGAAACATAAACCTCTGAGCAGAGTTAGTGTTGTCTGGCTGCTCAGATTTGTGCGTTTTCAGTGTCTTTGGTTTTAATCTACAGATCTTTTCAGTGCCTTTAGTTTTAATTTTTCTAGAATGTGATATGGAGTCCTAGTGGCACAAAGGTTAAGTGCTCAACTACTAACCCGCACTTTGGTGATTCAAATCTGGCTGCTGCTCCACAGGAACAAGGTGGCAGTCTACATCTATACAAAGCCCTAGAAACAATCTGCAGAAGTATGATTCTGTCATATAGGATTGCTATGATTTGGAATTGACTTAATGTCAGTGGGTTTGATTGTTTGGTTTAATACATAAAATACTGGTCATCTTTTTATGTGTTTAATTTTTATTCTGTGTACCTTCTTTGGGGAGGTATTTGTTCAGATCTATTTGGGTTGTTTGTTTTCTTATTATGGAGTGAGAAAGATCTTTCATTTTCACTTAATTTTTTAGCACATTTCCATATTTAAGGATTAAACCATTTAAAATCGAAGAAAGCACCATATGTCATTTCCCAAGAAACAGAAATATTAATGTCAGTGAGACAAACAAATATGGGCTATAATTGTAGGGATGGAAAAATTCATAGCTCAGCTCCTAGGAGCTAGTGTTCTGAGACTGTAACTCTATACAGGAATAGAAAACCTCATCTTTCTTGCTTGCAGTGGTTGGTGGTTTTGAACTGCTGACCTTGCAGTTAGCAGTCCAACATGTAATTAGGGCTCCTATCTTATCAATGTTGTTGTTAGGTGCCTTCAAGTCATTTCTGAATCATAGCAACTCTATTTGCAACAGAACAAGAAGTTCCTCCATGATCCGCACAATTGTTCTTGTGTTTGAAGCCATGGTTGCGGTCCCTGGGTCACTCCGTCTTATCAGGGAACTAGCTAAATTAGAAAAACAGACTTGGAGATAAACCAAAGGGTGACTGAAACTAAAATCCAAGATTAATCCATTTCCTGAATAGTAATATGCAATAGTGTTACTGAACTATGCAATCTCTGGTTATCTAGAGATTAAAATCAAATAAACAAGATAACTACAGATGCAAAACTCAAAAAGCAGAGCTTTTTTCCCTATCTATGATGACATATAGGCCAGGGGAGCCTTTTGAAGAATACAGATAGTCAATTCAAAAAGGACGATTCAACCAGCGTGCCATGAGCAAATTCAGAAGATGATACTGGATAGTTTAAAAACTATATAAAAGGGGGAAATGATCAAACAAAATTCACTATGTGTGAAAGCAAGAAAGATTTCCAAGCCTAACAGCAATATGGAGATAGCTAATGAATGGTCTCAAAGTCATACTTTTGGTGTTAAAGTTTCCCTACATAGGCAACTGGGGACCCTTTAATTTGGGGGAGAAGGGAAGGTTGACATAAGTCCTCTTCCTTTTCCCCTCCCTCAAAACCGAAAACAATGGTTTATGCTGTCATAGCAAAGAAAATGAAATTATGACAGTAGAGAATATGACTGAAATTTAGTGGATTTTACAAGTAAATACTAGTTCACAATCTGAGCATCTAGAGATCTTTTTAAAGATAGATTTTTCTTTGAAAGAAAAGTGTATTTCAAAAGGAAGTATCCCTTCTTAATCAGTCTGCAAACTTTTTTTCTTTTTTTTTGAAGTAATACCATTTATTTCATATTTGATAATACAATGATTAAAGGAAAATATATTCATGAAGAAAAAAAATCATATGAAATGTATTATAGAGTTTATACATTATTTACCCTACATGAAAAATCATTTTCTGTATAGTTTAAGAAAATAAATAGCACAATCCATATGTCAATTGTATCAAGTATATTTGTACATGTGTTGCCATCATGTAAGAGCCTTCAATAAAATATTTTAATTAAAAAGGAAAGAAACATCTATCCTTATTAAAATATGTGCAAATATTAACCTTGCATTTGCATATTTGTATAATCATATGTATAAATGATTTTGTTTTGCCATGCAGAACATAGAGGACCCCTGTTAGTGTAGTGGTTACTTACACCTTGGCCTGCGATCTACATGGTTGGCAGTTCAAAACCACCAGCAGCTCAGTGAGAGAAAGACTGGCTTTCTACTCTTAGGAACAGTTGCAGTCTCGGACACCCACACTGGGTGTTGGTGAGTCAGCATTGGCTCACTGGCAGGGAAGTTGGCTTAGTTTTTGTGTTTTAATCTGGTCAATTCGTCAAGATTGTAGACAAGGAGGAATATCTTTAAAAAATGTAAGTCATACCCTTAACATATATAATATAGTTGGGAAGATAAGATTAACACATATAATATATTAACTAGAAATGTAAGGCACAATGTTAAGAACCCTTAGCAAGTCATTTCACTCCTCTGGACATTATTTCACTAAACAATAAATTTAGAGGCTTTTTTAGAATTCCTAAGATTGGAAACTATCAAAGGAATGGTGAAATAGGGCTTTCAAGAGGATAGAAAAGTGTGGGCTGAGTACTTGGGGATGTGTTAGGGATCAAAATCCTTAAGAACACTTAGAAGGGGGAATAGAAGAAAGGTTTGTTTTAAGAGTTTGCATGGAAATAGGTTTTTCTCTTTTTAGAAAGTCACCCTCCCCTATTTCCCAAAGAGTCTCTGGATGGACTTGAACCTACAACCTTTCAGTTAACAATTTGGGCAACCTGTTGGTTCCAATAGAAATAACACAGTAGTATTTCAACATCATCTTGGGCTGGAAGGACATTTCTAAACCACCAGTTGTTAAACCTACAGAAGCAATTCCACCCTGTCTTATTAGGGTCTCTATGAGTCAGTATTGACTTGATGGTAGCGAATTTGGCTTTGGAGTTATCTATCTGTCAGAGTCCTGGTTGTGCAGTGGTTAAGTGCTTGGCTAACTGAAAGGTCAACGAAAGAAGTGACAGTCTGGTTTAGCAAAAGAGGATGCCCTCAGAAACCCTATGGGACAATACTCCATTCTATAGGGTCACTGTGGTCAGAAGTGATGAAATGGTGAAGGTATTTACTTATTGTTGTTGTTGTTTATTTGTTGTGGTGTATCAACATACCTTGACTCAATTGTATCCTGCACACTTGTTTTTTAATAAATCAATATCTACATGCTTTTCTTTTTCAAAACCAGAGAAGGGCCAATGCTCTGAATCACCATGGTCAAGTTCTATTATCTGCTGCCCACTATTTCCACTAACTTTTTCTGTTTCTGTCCCCTAAACTACTTGGTTTGCTTTTTAATCACATTGTTTTCGCCTTCCTTCAGAAACTCTTGATGTATACTCCAAATGTTTCCCAACTCTTTCTTGCTTATTTGGAAAACAACCTCCAGGTTCTTCCTCAGGTCTCTAGTAGGCAGTCTACCCCCAACCCTCACCTCCCACCCCACCCCAAGCCAAGGTCCCTTGGAGAGATGCTTACTTCTTCCATTGACATCGTTGCTTGTGCACATTTGTAATCTCTGTTGCAATCTTTTGTCATGTTGGCTTCTACTGGCTTGTTTATCTGTGGCTTTCCTGTTAGTTCGTGAGGTCCCTTATATTGGGTGTCATATGTGCCATTTACCACTGTATCTCTCATACTCACTGATGGAAATATATGTACTCACTGAGTGTGCACCTTGGAGTTCCTGTGCCTTATAATTTTCTTTCTTGTCTTCAACATGTAGACACCAAAGACTCATGCAAGGAGGAGATTCTAAAGTACCCCTCAGTGTTTACCATATTAAAGTTTCTTGATACTGTGAGCATTCGTTTTCAGAAAATATTTCAATAAGAGATTGCTAAGTAGGCATAAATGGAAGCAAAAGGAGAGTTCCCTGAAACCGTGGTCTTTTACAAGAAACAAATTTTATGAGTCATTGCCATTTTGAATTTCCATCACAGTATTGTGTCCTACGGGTTTTTACTCACTAATGACTTTGAGGGGAAAAAATTGCAAAAAGAAAGTTATCAGATCTATCAATGGTGCTTACCACTCTAGCTATTGTCACCCCCACCCCAATACAACAGTTAAATAAAGGCCAAGTCAGATGACAGTTTAGCTAACATTTTTCCTCTCAGAATAAGCAAAACCGATGCCAAGTAGAGCAGAAAGTATTGCTTTTCCCATTTTTTAAAGGCCTGATGACTGCCTGGGAGGGACTAACTAGCTTTTTGGAATCGCCAACTTTCTCACTGCCCAGGACATGTCATGCTTGATGCCATTCCTGCCATTTGAAGATAATGAGCCATCATCCTCTGTCAGAAATAAGAACTTACTTGATGAATAGGAACCCTGGCAAATCGTAAGTCCAGGAAATGCTTCAGAAGCATTCCATACCATTAAAGCACATCTACCTTGACTCCTTTTTGCCTTTTGTTACAGTCTCACCATTTATGGGCATTCTATTCTGATGCTATGCATTTCAGTAAAAGCATTATTTTGATCATTCTCCCTCATTTTCTTTTAATTACTTTAAATTCAAACTCAATTTCCTCAATCCTCATACAGTCTATAATTGCATGTAGGTGACGTCTTCTAAACCGTGGACTAAAAAGCCATTGTAATATTTCCTTTTGGGTCTAGCCAATGATGTATTTAACTACTATGAAGATGTGTTGGTCATGGGGGTGTGTTGCTGTCTGAATCGGACTTGTGGCAACCCCGGGTGCGCTCCAGAGAGTTTGCAAGGCTGGGACCATTCTCAGAAGATTAACAGGTTTATCTCCCTAGGGACATCTGGGCAGGTTTGCACCAGCAACTTTGTGGCTAGTAGTCAGTCATGTATTTAACCATATTTGACACGAAGGATACTTTGAAAATAGTATCTTCAAATACTTTTATATAGAAATGGCACAATCCCTCAAAAATCAATCTTATTTATTATTCTTATATTACCATGAAATATTTTCCTAATTCAGGTTTTATGACAAGAAGACTAGCACATGTCCCCGATGCCTACAGTGCCCATGTTGGTCTAGTGATCTGACTCATAGCGCTCCTCTGGATGAGCGTGGGATTCAGAGGGCTTCCTCGGATGTCATCTTTATGGAGCAGACTGGAGTGGCAGGGGTTCGAATAGCTGACCATTCTTGAGTGGCTGAACACCTAACCACTGTTCACCTGGGCTCCTTTCGTGGGTTCCACATAATCGAATTTTAATGAAAAAAATGCAATCTGGAACACAAAAAGGAAAGAAAAGAAATAGATATATGAAAAAGTAAAGGTTCGAAATCGTTAGTATGATTTTCTGAAACATGTTCACATGCATTAACTAGATTCATTGGGCCCTTTTGTTAACATCAAGATAAATTGTATACCAATGTGTGATAAGCTCTGAAATCAAATCTGATTTCATTACTTCATAGGAACTCCCTCTACAGTTTAGTTTATTCATTTTAGATAAAGTCCAAAAATTACCAAATCAGTCTGCCATACTTCAGTGTCCTGTTATGCAAAATTGGGATGGTTGTTAAGCAGACTGTGTTAGTCTGGGTATTTTAGAGAAACAAATCCCCAGAAACGCATAAGAGAGAGTTTTATATAAAGGTTAAGTGCGCATCGAGAAAACATCCCAACTTAGTGCTGCCCAAACCCACAAGTGCAACATTAACCCATATGTCCAACACCAATCCACAAAGTCCTCCTCCATCTCACAAAACACACAATGATGCCGACTGCAGGAGGAAAGCCAAATCTGTGAACATGCAAGCATCTCAGGAGTCTCCACAGCTGCTCCAGCACCCAGGGCTGCCTCAGGGTAGGTCCATGTGGCTTCTCCTTGGGGATGTCTCACAGGACGTGAGCATTGCCAGCTGAAGCAGGGAACTGGCTAAGGCAGCTGCATCCTGGTGCGACCATCAGAGAGTAAGAGATCTGAGAACTAGAAAGGTGAGGCTCGCTGAGTCATTTATTCCTCGGCCCTTCAATTAACCCCACGTGTGTTTATTGGCCAGGTTGGCACAATAAACTAATTACTTCACGGACATAGTACGTTTATAGCACTTAGAACAAGATCCAGAATACAGTCATCATTATATAATTCATTCTTTATGTGCTTGGTGTAGAACAAGCAGATTGAATTTTCAGTCAAACAGTATTTATATGATATATGTTGAATTTCAACAAGAATTAACAAAGTGATCTCAGGCTTCAGCATCCTTTTTACATATACACTAGGAGCATACTTATATGCTCACATTCCCTCATACAGAAAATCTTAAATGAATATGGAAATAAATAAAAATAGATGTTTCACTTGTTTTAAGGTATGATTTTCAATAACCTATACATTCTAAAATGTAAAAATTTAATACTGCTTAAAATATGGTATCAAATACATTTTTACTGAGTAGACTCTATATGCCAGGCACTATAATAGATTCAAAGAGCCCTCGTGACACAATGGCTAAGCATATGGCCACCATCTGAAAGGTCAGTGATTGTGGTTCAAAGCCACCAGCAGCTAAACACAGAGAGCTGTTCCTGTAAAGGTTACAGCTCCAGAATCTACGGTGTGCTGTAAGGTCGCTTAACTGCCAATTAACGATATTTTTCTTTTAAGAGTTTAAATTGACTCCACAGCACTGATGCATAACAACAACAAAAATCCTCAGCACTACCTACATTCCCTTATCTATTCATCTTTTGAATCTCTGATGAAGGGACAGTCATTAATTAAAAGACTAAGTTAAAGGCCAGGTTACAAAGCTAGGTAGTTGTAAGCAAAGCTTTCAACCCAGACATTCCGACTCCAGTTTTCACACTCAGCATTTCAACTTACTTTTCAGAGAATGTGTTCTCCCTTTCAAACAAACGAAATCAATAGTTCATATTGAAAAGCATGGATGATGGAAAGATAATCACTTATCTGAATCAACTCCTTTCTAGACTTGGTCCAGGTAGCTTTGATTTTCTAACTGATTTTAAGATTACATTCTTCGTCTTTGGTTGTTTGCAATTTTTTCATAGTGGGTCAAGGCATGGGTTTCTATTTACTTATCTTCTTTGAGATTCTTTGGACTACTTGAAGTTGACGTTTCTTTCATCTCTCCAGTAGAACTCTCAGCCACATTTACCTCAAATAGTATCTATACCCCATTGTCTTTTCTTCTTTCTGGCAATCAGCTCTATCTTTACCCTTCTAGTTATATCATTCTCATCTCTGACTGTGTTACCTATCTTTTAAGTTACTATGTGCAATAATCTATATATTGATCCTCTCCAAACTTGAATGGGCATGTAAATAGTCATAGAAGTGCAAATTCTGATTAAATCATTGTTTGGTAGTACCTGAATGTCCCTATTTTCAACTAGCCCAGTTGTGAACCCTATCGTGGCTTCTGCTTAGCTTGGCATGCTTTTGAGACTCTAAAACCTGAAACTTCTCCTGTCCTTCACATAACCTCATTTGGATTACAAAACGTGTTTTGGCGTGAGTTCTTTCAGTGTTCCAAGCAAAGAACCAAGGTATAAACAACTGCAGAAACCTAACATTTGGGTGCCACAATAATCAGTTGAAAAACTTTGGACTTCGCTTTTTTTTTTTTAAATCATTTTATTGGGAGCTTGTCCAGCACTTATCCATAAATATATCCATTGTGTCACGCATATTTTCACATTTGCTGCCATCATCACTTTCAAAACATTTTCTTTCTACTTGAGCTCTTGGTATTGGCTCCTCATTTTTTTTCCTTCCCTCTCTCCCTTACCCTCTCTCCCTCATGATCCCTTGAACATCTATAAATTATTATTATTTTTTCATGTCTTACACTGACCAATGTTTCCCTTCATCCACTTTTCTGTTCTCTGTCCCCCTGGGAGGGGATTATATATAGATCATTATGATCACTTCCCGCTTTCTCTCCCCACCTTTCCTTTACCCTCCTGGTATCATTACTCTCATTATTGATCCTGAGGGGTTTATCTCTCTGGGATTCCCTGTGTTTCTAGCTCTTATCTGTACCTATGTATATGCTCTGGTCTAGCCAGATTTGTAAAGTAGAATTGGGATCATGACTGTGGGGGGAGGAAGCATTAGAGAACTGGAGGAAAGTTGTATGTTTCATCGGTGCTATACTGCACCCTGACTGGCTCATCTCCATCCCTGTGACCCTTCTGTAAGGGGATGTCCAATTGTCTACAGATGGGCTTTGGGTCTCCACTCTGTACTCCCCATCATTCACATTGATATGATTTTTTGTTCTGGGTCTGATACCTGAGCTCATGATTGCACAGGTTGGTGTGCTTCTTCCATGCAGGCTTTGTTGCTTCTCAGCGAGATGGCCACTTGTTTATCTTCAAGTCTTTAAGACCTCAGTTGCTACATCTTTTGATAGCCAGGCACCATCAGTTTTCTTCACTTCATTTGCTTATGCACTCATTTTGTCTTCAGCGGTTGTGTTGGGAAGGTGTGCATCACAGAATGCTGGGTTATTAGAGCAAAGTGTTCTTGCATTGAAGGAGTACTTGAGTAGATGCCCAATGTCTGCCTGCTACCTTAATACTTAACATGTAAAGATATGTACATAGATCTAGTTCCCTATTGTTATATATAAATATATTTACATATGTACATGCCTATATTTAGACCTCTATAGATGTCCATATACCTCCTAGTTCTTTTCTCTATTTACTTTGACTTTCCTCGTGTCCCACTCTCATGTTCGGCCTTCATTTTGGTTTCAGTAATCCTCTTGCCCTTGATTTGGGTTTAATTAATCCTCTTGCCCTTGATTGCCCTTAATCAAGCCCTACCAGGTATCCCTATCATCGATTTTAGATTACTTGTTTTTCCCTTGTCCTTAAGTTTGTTATCAACCATTTCCTTTTTCTCACCTCCCCCTTTCCTATGTAACACCCCCCCCCAACCATCAGTCCCATTGTTTTCTCCTCTGGATTGTTTATCCCGCCTATCTTATCTAGATAGACATGCAGAGACAATAATAAGTACAAAAACAAGACAGGGCAAAACCAAATAGCAAAACAAAACAACAACAAAAAACCCAAGGACAAAAAAAGGCCTATAAATAGTTCCGGGTATGTTTGTTGACCTTTAGGAGTGTTTTCCTGTAGAGTCTGCTGGGTTGCCATGCCCTAGCCCCAAAGTCTATTTTTGGTATTCCCCTGAGACGTTATTGCTTTGCTCCCCTTGGTGCTCTGTTGCAAGCTCTTGGCATTTCTCCCCGGTGTGGTAGGGTCATATCAGGCACAATTCCCACACTGTGTCTCCAGTGTTGGCCCTCATAGCTCTATGGTTCAGTGAGGGACATTGTGTTTGTAGTGGGGCTGATCTTATGGTCCTCTCTGTGCATTGGCTGCTCTGAGCAGGAATATCATCCTTGGGACTTGGTGGGCCAGGATGTGTTCCACTCTCTCTCTTCCCTCTTGGTTTGCTCCTGTGTGCTCTGATCAGATGTGCCCCTCTCCCTGAGCTGTCGCATCAGTGTTATCCTTTTCAGGTAAGTTGAGCTCGGGACAGTTTTCTGTCACTGGAGTGGGCACAGATGTCTGCCTCACTGACTCTTTCAGTACACTTTTCATTTTGGACTTCACCTCACCACCTTTGAGAAACAGAAGCACGGGCAGCCCAGATCGAACTTTCTACGTTTGTCAGACAAACTGAAAGGCTTGCAGTCTGAAACCAAGAGGGAGCTAGGACCTTCCACTCCCGACCTGGCTGCAGACATCCCCAGGACCATTCAACACTCTCACCCCCACTACCCTTGCGTGTCTGCCTTCCTATTCTCCCATGGGCTTCCTGCTTCGGTTTTGCTGCATGTCTACCTTTCTGCTTTCCTGTGCCATCCTTGCCTCAATATTTCCCTAAGCCTCTCTTCCTGTGATGCCGTCAGAAGACTGCTGCCCACAGTTTTGGGGAATTCTGGTGCCAAAAGCCCTTTTGCTTTCCAGTATTTTGCCCCACGTTGCTGCCTTCCTGGTAACAGCAAACTGCTGCTCGCCTGAGCCCTTTAAGTGCTGTGTTGTTTAAATCTGTTGGTCTTCCTGCAGGATGCCAGTTCCCCACACTTGCTCCTCTCAAACCCCCGACTCCATTTTCTGCAGGGTACTCAAACATGTGACTCCACAAACCTCACTGAGATGGTGTCTCCCAACCTCCCTGCCATTTTTGTTGCAGGACACCTAAGTATGTGGTCTTCTAACTCCCTCACCAAGATGGTGTCCAGTGATCCAACCACACAGTCAGGGGAAGGGGACTTCATGGCTAGCCAACATCTTCCAGTCCCTATGGGTATGCCTTCCCCCGGCTCTGTCCGGTTTTCCGGGGCAGTCCTGCCCAGTTCCCATGGTTTTCTGCTTTGGCTTTCTCCAGCTGCCCCACACCTATGTGCTCCAGTCTACAAATGAGTAGCTTGGTTTGGGTTTGGGTGTTTGACCCATGTTCTTCTGCCAGGTTGTTGTTTTGGTTCTCCTGCTTTGTTGTTGTTGTTGTTGTTTTGTTTTGTTTTTCCTTTTGCCAAGCTTTGACAAAAGGCATTTGAAAGCAAGGACACTGAACAACTGCTGACCCTGTTGTTTCACCCAACAGGCTTTCAAGCTCAGCTGTCTCTGGCCTCCAGCCCCTGCTCCCAGCCTCCTGCCTATGCACCGTGGATGGGCCCATTCACCAGGATATTTATGTTCCTGATACAGTTTCACTGGTCCAGTAGGTGTCCAGCCAAGGATTCCAAGTTCCCTAGAGTGGCTGCCTGTATACTGAGCAAATTGACAGGGCCTTTGTCCCCTTCAAAGGTTCCAGAAAGGCCACTCATAAGTCTTTGAAAATAATGGTAAGGCCACGCCAAGCAGTGGTCCTGCTTTCGGAAGTTCTGGTGAGTTACTCAGGCTAGCAATTTCCTCTGTCAGCTCTGAAAGGTCACCTGAGCCGGTGGCCTATAAATGCCTTGCTTGTTGTCTAGAAAACAGCCAGGGCTCAGTTTGCGGGCAGACATTCGGTCCCCTGATCCACTACCATGGACAGAGGCATCTGTCAATGGCCCAAGTTTCACAGAGCCCTAAGTTCCACAGCACATGCTAGAACTTCAGGTTAAGACCCTGTGGCACCAGGCAATCTAACCTCCCTGCTGCTTCTGTTTTCTAGATGGTCAATCAAGAATCCATTCCCACAGGGAATGCTTTTGTGTACTGTAACTTGTCTTTTGTTCCAGATCTAACCTGCAGACACTCTGTCCGGCCCCAGTACATTATAGGTGATGGGTATCCTCCCCCCACACAGCACACCTTCCGTTCTTAGCCTGATTCAGCCAGAGCATGTCTGCAAAGGGACGGGAAAGCAGGTGGAGGACCCCTGATGTTCAAGCATTTTCCCTCTTCAGAAGTAGTAAAGACCTTTGTTCCAAGTGTGTGCCAAGGACCTAGAGACTGAAGGCCTCTCTACCTCCAGCCCAGCCACACACCCCTCAGTCCCTGAACCCATAGAAGCTGGGCCGGGGCTGTGGTGGCCCCATCAAAGTTCTACCCTTAATAAAGGCAGCTGGGGAGTTTGGTTCTTGGACAATTCGCAAGCCTTTCACCCTAGTTGAACTCAAGCAGATTAAGGATGACCTAGGCAGTTAGTCAGACAATCCAGAACATAGAGACCTTTCAGCACCTCCCCCTAACCTATGACTTGGCTTGAGAGGATGTAATGATATTTCTAGGACAAACTATGACAGACTTTGAGGGAAAGTAAGTGTTAAAAGCAGTTAGGAAATTTGCAGAAAATTTACATGTGATGAATGATAGGTATCCAATAAGAGAAACAGCTGTGTCTCCAAGTGACCTCACCTGGGATTATAATGATCGCTATGAGGGGTGGGCCCGGGAACATTTTCCGGTGTGTATCAAAAATGGACTAAAATCAGGGCAGCAAAAGGCCATCAACTACACCAAAGTGACAGCCATTAACCAGGGGGCTAATGAAACTACGGTAAGTTTGGGAGCGCAGCTGAGAGAAGTCATTAGACTTCTTAGTAGACTTAGACTCCTAGAAAAGGCAAGTCCGACTCAGAAATGAATTTCTCACACAAGTCACATCAGACATCTGAAAACAGCTCCAGAATTTAGTGCAAAAAAAAAGCTTAAAGGAGTTACTCTAGAAGAGATGGTTATTATTGCCAGTGTAATCATTTGCACTACAGATTTTGACCAAAAGTCCAGGCTCAGGAGAGGGACACAGGAAAGATGTTAGACATGCAGGTATTGTCCTCCACAGCTAAGCAATGCCATTCCACTGCCTCCCAGGTTTCAAGGCCCCTGCCCTGGGTACACAATCCCATGTGTGTGTTGGCATTTGTGCGATGGGGCAAAGGTTGCCCTAACGGAAACAGGCCTCCCCGAGGGCCATGATATCAGTGTAAACAAACTGGCCACTGGCAGCACTCTGTCCTATGGGGAAACTCAAGAGGAGAGCCATCTGCTGGCCAGTCTGCACCTGCTACCTGGACGAAGCAAACCATCTGGATGGCCCAGCAGCAAAGGATTGCTGTGCCTGGTCTGGAAACCTGGTTGTGCAGGAATGCTTGAAGGGGGGTCAATACATTTTTTCCGATTTTGGTGCTGTCTACTCTCTCCTTACCTCTTTCCCTGGACCCCTGGAACAACACACGTGCGCTATCATGGGAATGTCAGGAAAACCTGTAGTCAACCACTTCACAGGACCCTTCAGGTGCCTCTGGGACAACTTGTATTTCTCTCATAACTTTCTGATAGTCTTTGAATGCCCAGCTGCTCTTCTCGGCTGACATGCATTGTCTGACTACACGCCTACATAGTCATAGGCCTCATCCTAGTCCCACTATGGCTTTCTAAATGTTCCTTACTTCCAATGAGCTGCCACACCCCATCAAGCTCAGGGGTGCCAAATCAGGGCACTTCTAGCAGCTGTCCAAAAACCTGCTGACGTGGCAGTAGTGCACTGCCCAGGCCATCAGAAGGTGACTCAGAAATTGCCGTGGACAACCAAGCAGCTGACAGGACAGCCAGACAAGCAGCCCTTGGCAAAAAAAACCCTTAGAATCCATAAATGCTGTGATTCCCTCAAATCAGCTTCCTCTTCCAGATTACTTTCCTGAGGAAGTAGAACAGGCTAAATTCTGCCTCTGACCTGACGGATGATCAGATCTCCCATGGGTGATGGGAGAAAAACAGCGAACTCCTATTGCCAGAAAGGTTACGGTGGACAAATGTAAAAGCTTTTCACGACACCGCTCATCTTAGCTATAAACCTTCCTTGACCTGGCTCACTCAACAGTTCTGTGGGGCCAACTTAACCTCAATGAACAAGTCAGTACACTCTCACTGGCCCACTTTCTCAGGGGGCTCTGGGAAATCACCTTGTTCAGCATGCTCAGTGCAATGGATCTTACCCTGGGAAGACTGGCAGATAGATTTCACCCAAGTTCCAGCCATCTGAGGATTCAGGTATCTTCTGGTGTTCATAGACACCTTCACCAGGTGGAAGGAAGCATATCCCACTCGAGCTGAGAAGGCTTATGAAGTGTCTAAAAGGTTACTTCAGGACATAATTCCTCGATTTGGGCTTCTCAAATCACTACAAAGTGATAATGGGCCTGTTTTCATCTCCCAAATAACTCAGGCAGTCTCTTAGCCCGTAGGAATTACTTATTGTCTCCACTGCACAAGGAGGCGCAGTCCTCAGGACAAGGAGAGAGAATTAACTAGCACTCAAAGCTAACCCCCAGGAAACTCATACAAGAAACTCAGATGAACTGGAAAGATGCACTGCCAATAGCTCTATTACCTCTCAAAATTGCCCCATGGCAACCTACATGTTTAAGCCCTGATGAAGTTTTATAAGAGCGACCCTTCTTTATAGCAAAGCCAGCTAAAGACTCTGAAGTGTCCTTAATACAGCAATATGTAAGGTGACCAGATTTTAACATTGCTAAAGCGGGACACCATTGACCTGGGGGGAAGGGGGGTGGTTCTTGATTAAAAATTTGGTCTATATCATTTTGCCACCACTATAAAATATAAATAATATGAGTACTGTCTGCTAAATTCAAGAAAATTTATGTATTTATGAAACAAATAAATTACCTAAATTATCTGAATAGCTGATTTGTTGACATCACTTGTTTAACTAGCACTAGCACGCAGTACGATGTGTATTGCCTGAGAGACAGTTACAACATGTTTTCGTCGTTGCCAATGCCAAAAAATGCCATTGTTCATTAAGCCCAAACAATGATGATCGGACTCTAACAACTGACCAACACTGCGAACTTACATAAGCAGTTCTTGATAATCCGTTCTCAACAATTACTTGTTATTATTAAAGCTTAACATTATAAAATTAACAAAAAATAATATAAAACTCATATCCTGGCGAAATAGCCACATGGCAGCCAAAAACAGTATATTCCCTTCCCGTTCTCCTGCCGTTCCCTAGCTTGTCGTGCATTCTTTCCAAAAATAGGGACTTTTTAAAAACGCCCCAGGACGCGGGACAAATTGTTAAAAATCGGGACTGTCCCGCCAAAAGTGGGCCATCTGGTCACCTTAGCAATATGTGATAAAAGTGGCCAATGCCAAGGGGCATTCCCTCAGTGAGGACTCATCCAGGCCCAAGGGGAGGAAAAGGCTGGTCCCCTTGTGCCTCCCTGGAGACCTAGTTCTTTTCAAAACTTGGAAGAATGGATCCCACATTTCACAGCTCCAGCCAGTCTGGAAGGGTCCCTTCCAAGTAATTCTCTCTACGCGCCCCCCTGCCATTAAAGTTCCAGGACAAAGTGCTTGGGTCCATCATTCATGGGTAAGCCGAGGACGCCACGGGTAAACTGTGGACTCCATGGCAACCAGACCCGTCAGATGCAGATCAAACAGACAAGCACTCCTGTGAGCTGTTGGACAGTCTTAAGATGGGGTTTCACTGACAGCCCAGGACGGAGAAGGGCTCCACAGCAAACCCTACCGCAGACCCACAACAGTCTTTAAGCAAGTAAATACTTTCACACAGTTCCTGGGTTTAAAGTAAACTTTCACCCATGCCTGTCAGTCCAGACTTAATACCTCCTTATATTTCCTTTCAAATCTTCCAGTGTGGCACTAGCACACCCTTCTGAGGGCACTGCGATCTCACAGCTTTGCCCCAGTCTTACCTAAACTGTCCCTCGGTTTTGTTTCTTCCTGAAGTCATCAGGTTACTAATGACCCCAAGCCAAGATTGCCAACCCCAGATCATCAGTGCCTGGATCACCCCAACCTCCTCCACCATAGGTCCCTTAGTGGACAGCCCCTCCCAACAGAGTAGGAAGGGTGTGAACCCCAAAGCCCCACACCGGTTCCTGTAACAACATAAGGCAGCCAGAGACATAGTACCCTCAAAGATTTGGGTCCATACTCCTTCAGTGGGGAAATGTTAGGTAGCTAGCTTAGGGACAGGAGGGTTGTCCCTCCCATGCCTGCAAAGGCCCCCATTGGGAAGATTGGAAAAAAATCAGGTAGCCATTGGTGGGAAGACCCCAAACTGAGTATGCACAGACAAACGCCCCCTAGGTCCAGGTAAAGCCAATACTTTGGACACACCCACCTTAGATACATCACAGGTGAGCCTGTGGGGGTTAACCAATACATTCAACTACACCTCCTGCAGCAAGTGGTGCAGGATAGAATAAAGGCAGGGAGCATGCCCCAGCACACTCTCTTGCCTCCTTGCTCACTTGCCCTCTTGCCACCCTCTTCTAGCCAGTCTCTTGCTCTGCCCTTGCTCAGGGGCATACTATAAGGAGGGCCTCTAGCATGCTGGGGGATGCATGTGCCTTCGTGCCTCCTCAGGTCCCACTCGGGCCTACTCCGGGCCCACGTGCACTTGGCCTCTTGGCCTTCAGGGATTTCTCTTGGACTCTGGGGATTCCTCAGTTCCACATTCTTTTCCACATGGTCATTTGTACCCCGTTGTAACCCCAGCATGGCTTCCCCGTGGCTTGGCACACTTTCCAGAAATAGCGTGTGCCCTTTTGAGACTGTAAGACCTGAATATTCTCCTGTCCTTCATAAAACCTCACTTGGATTACAAGTGTGAATTCCTTCAGTGTACAAAGCAAAGACTGATATATAAACCACCCCAGAAACCTAACACCTCTTTCTATATATTATTTCTCTTTTCAACAGTGTTCAAATTGGTATTAAATTCATCTATTGAATTTTAATTTGGGTTATTTGTATTTCCATTTCAGAAGCTCTATTTAGTTATTTTTAAAAGACTTCACTCGTTCATATTTTGCTGCAGATATTAAATTTGTGACTTTTATTTCTTTAACAAATTAAGTGAACCCTTTTATTTAGAACATATCTCTGATCATTTCAATCACAATTTTCATGTATATTTGTTCTTGTTTCCATATAGGTTCAGTTATATCTGTAGTTACCCAATTATTGACAGTAATAATTTGAGATTGAGAATAAACTTTTCTTCTTGCTGAGAGGATGATTTTATTTCTCTGCCATTCGCTTGGGGCCTCTTACCAGTGTGGGGCCCCTTACCAGGCAGGATTTTTCCTAGTTAATCTAAAGTATCTGAGGACACAATATCACATGAATGAAAGTTTACCTCGATTTCAAGTTTTCCTAGAAATGTAGCCATTCAGAAGTTTAGTCAATCTGATGGACCCCTACCTAAACTAGCTCCATATTTTAAATTTAGTCCCCTTATTTTATAATACTACCACAACTGCCACTACAACTAAAGGTCAATTCCTGACACACTTTTGTTATCAACCTAGCAAACTCTGCCCAGGAGTCATGTTCAATAGTAAAATTATTTTTTTAGCTTATTTTATGAAATTCAAAAATTGCATGTTAAAGAACATAATCCCTATTGTCATGATTTTAAAGAAAATTGTATTCTTTCATCTGCCAATTGTTTACTCTTTGATAAGTCAGTATTTTCACAGGTAGAACCCCTTACTTGGAAAATAAAAAGCAAAAAGAAGAAAGCAAACAGAGGATCTCAATGTCTGCCCTCGTTAAAACGGTGCCTTTCTTAGATTCAGTTTCGAAAGCTTAAATTTAGATTTCTTAGGTTTCATTTAACAATTTGATTATAGCAATTTTTAGCAAATTACATATAACAATTTGCTTATAGCAACTTATAGCAAATTACATATAATGTTATAATTAGCATTGATTTATCAGTTGTTTGTTGAAGAGTCCATTTATTTAATGAGTACACAGCCAAAGGGAAGAAATAATGCAATGTTTGAAAAATTTTGAAAATATATAAAAAGATCTATTAGTTAGAACTTCACATTTTGTCCTGTGAGCATCCACAAGACCATTGAGGAATGATTTAGGGGGATCCCGGAAAGATGGCACCAACATAGGATCCCTTGCATGAACAACTGGCTGTTTCATCACCACATTTGTAGGTGAGGTAGCCATGCTGGGGCACGTGGATGTGAGACCTGCCACTACAGGCTGGCTGCTTCTGCTATTGGTTGATTTTCTGTAGTCTATGTCTTTTCTTCCCAGGTATGTGCCTTCCTGTGGACCTGCACCCCCGATGTCATGCTGTGCTCTTGTTTCCAGATCCAAGGGTCTATTCAGCAAGGGTGACCACTGCCTTTTCACTGTCACCAAACTTTTCACTATCTCCTTAAAGTCTCTTTCACTGATAAGGAAATGTGTCTTATCTGCCCTTCACCTCCTTTCTGCTGGAGAGGTACGTGGGAAAACTTGTTTCTGCTTCTCTTTTGTTTTAGGATTCCTGACATCCTCATTTCTTTACTTTTGTTCATTTCTGTCTAGCTAACAGTCCCCCTCAGGGAAAGTCAGCCTTCCCTTCCAAAGATTTGTCCCTCCAGATATTTTTATCTTATTATCCACTAGAGGAAGTGC
Source organism: Echinops telfairi (assembly GCF_000313985.2). NCBI lineage: Eukaryota > Metazoa > Chordata > Mammalia > Afrosoricida > Tenrecidae > Echinops > Echinops telfairi. The sequence goes on from NW_022111379.1 coordinate 25,084,735, forward strand.
TCTGTCTAAACTTCCTTCCACCTCTATTTAAGTTGCATGTGTGCTACCCCACATCCATCTATGGTTCTGTGGATTTCAGATCACTGGCCTTATCATTCTCTTCAGTCGTTTTGCCTAATACATGACAAAACAGACATACATATTTAAGAAGACTAGCTGAGTACATTATTTTCAAGCTTACCTGTGCTGACCCTTTCCTCTGCTTCATGAGAGAAAGACCTGTCGATTAACTCCAGTAAAGGACCCTAGAAAACCAAATAATTATTGTCTGTCACTACGAATCTTAAAATTATTCAATGATATAGAAAAAAACCCTACACTCTACATAGCAAAA